>NC_058411.1:54591456-54597190 GCF_002201575.2 Neomonachus schauinslandi | reverse complement strand
TACCACCTCACACCAGTCAGGATGGCTAAAATTAACAAGTCAGGAAATGACAGATGTTGGCGGGGATGCGGAGAAAGGGGAACCCTCCTACACTGTTGGTGGGAATGCAAGCTGTTGCAGACACTCTGGAAAACAGTATGGAGGTTCCTCAAAAAGTTGAAAATAGAGCTACCGTACGATCCAGCAATTGCACTACTGGGTATTTACCCCAAAGATACAAATGTAGGGATCCAAAAGGGTACATGCACCCCGATGTTTATAGCAGCAATGTCCACAATAGCCAAACTATGGAAAGAGCCAAGATGTCCATTGATAGATGAATGGATAAAGAAGATGTGGTATATATGTACAATGGAATATTATGCAGCCATCCTCACTGCTATAATAGCCTAACTGATCTCCCACCTTCTCTTTCTTCCATAGAGTTCCTTTCAACATAGCAGTTAGAATGATGACTTTTAAATAGAAAGCCAAATCTTTCCCCTCTACAGAGAACCCTTTGTATTGTACTGAGAGTAGAAATAAAATATCTAACATAATTTCATGGTGTTCTACATGGTGTAAACACAATCCTTCATTTCCTCAACTCATTTCCCGCATCTTCTGCTTCTCTTTCCTTAATTTGCTCCACCCCAGGCACATAAATCTGGTTTTTGAATACACCTATTTTACTCAACCTTCTTGAAACACTTCTCCAGATACCTAGCTGGACTCTTCACTTCCTGTGGTTTTTCTGTGGCTACAGTATTTAAAATTAGACCACACAACACTCTATCCCTTTCATTGATATATTTTTCCCCATTTTTTCATATTGTATTTAATAATTAATACATGGTGACAATATTAATTCAAGTACAGTGACTAGAGTTTGTCTACTGACTTTTGTCTAACCTCAGTTCTCAAAGTAGAGGATACATGGGTAGGATGACATGATCTATTTGAGAAGTGATAGGCAACTTTTTCTCAGGATACTGGTGAGTCCTTATATTCCTTAACTTCCTTTAGCCTAATCTAGGATAGGACTTTCAAAATGAGTGCCCTTTCTTAAAGAGATGTAGAGATTCCTGGAATCCCTCTGGCTGTCCTGGGTATACTAGCCACTCAGGACAGAATTAGACTGACTTTGCATTCCTACAGAGCCCTGGCTTATGTTAGTGGTCTTGGTATAAAATGTTAATACATTCACCTTTTATCCTTTCATTATAAAAACTGCTCATGCTTTGAGAATGAGTTATAAGGCAGTCTTACCCAGAATCCTCCCAGCTACTATTTAAAAGCTGGAATGGACAACCGCCATCCAGTAGTGTAAAACTCATCCAGGACTCAGATATATTTGAAGGATGCTAAAAGCCTGCAGAACTCTTAGTTTGTCAGAATTGTGGTTTATCTAGGCTGAAGTATTTTGTTATGTGATAATGATTTAACCCTTTTGTTACCTGATTAAATATTATGTACCATGGTCATTAAGTAAAGAAAACATTAGTATACTTAATATGTTTGGGGGAACCATATATTTCCATTAATTTTTATTATCCCTCTTTTTTCTTTATATAATAATCACTGTGAAAACAGTTTTTTCTCTTTTGTTGACTTTTGTGTCCCCAAAACTCAATAGATCACCTAGCACATTGAAGGTGCTGAATAAATATTTGTTGAAAGTAATGGAGGTTTTGGAATTCATTTTATACTTGCTTGTATAAAATTGATCTTGTCATTATGATAGTGCTTTCTAATATGCTTTTCTTTTTCTCTCCAAAGACAGACAAGTCATTTCCAAATGAAAATGGAATTCTGGTAGAGGATTCTTCTTGTGAAATTTAGTTCATTACCTCTTGCTTGTGAAGCACTTAAGTTTCCCAAAATCTCTATGGTGTGATAGTTTGTCTTTATTCTATGATTCACTCACTTTTAAAAACTAAATAATAAGTGCAATCTTGCAAAAAGGAATGTATTAAAAGGGCACACAATATCAATTCATAGCTTTGGGAATTTTTCAAAAAGGTATTTGGCTGTTACACAAAAGCTAGAAATAGAAGAATTCAAATTAAATTGTGTTTTCTAGAAATATCAACAGAAACATTTTAATTCAAAAGTGAAACAAATCCAAATATTTTATAGAAGGCTTTCAATTATTCTTATTTAATAAATTCAAGTATTTGGTTTTGTCATATATCCATGTTTGTGCATACATGCTATATGGAACTTGAAATAACAAAATTAAGTAAATAGAACCAGTTATAAACATAGAGGACATTATGCTAAGTAAAGTACCCCAGTCAGAGAAGGACAAAAACCTTGTAATTTCATTTATGTGAGATAGTTAAAAAAGACATACTCATGGAAGCACAGAATAGAATAGTGGTTGTTGAGGTTGGGAGGAGTGGAAAATAGGGAGTCACTGTTCATTGGGTATAAAGTTTCAGTTATGTATGATGAATACATTTTAGAGATCTTTACAACATTTTGCATACAGTTAATACTGTATTATGATTTTAAAAATCTGTTAAGAGGGTAGATCTCATGTTAAGTTTCCTGCATGCATACAGAAGTGGCACAAGAATAGTTTTGGAGGTGATATGTCTAATTACCTTGATCGTGGTGATGATATAACAGGTGTTTACATATGTCCAAACTCCTCAAAGAAATATATGCAGCTCTTTGTATATTAAGTATACTTCAGTAAAACTACTAAAAAATGTTTCTCCTCTTCAATATGTATAAAACTAGAGGAGGACAGGGCACCTGGGTGGCTCAGTTGGTTAAGCGACTGCCTTTGGCTCAGGTCATGATCCTGGAGTCCCTGGATCGAGTCCCGCATCGGGCTCCCTGCTCGGCAGGGAGCCTGCTTCTCCCTCTGACCCTCCCTCCTCTCATGTGCTCTCTGTCTCTCTCATTCTCTCTGTCTCAAGTAAATAAATAAAATCTTAAAAAAAAAAAAAAAAAAACTAGAGGAGGACATATTAAGAACCAGAACTTTTGATCCCTGATTTAAGATTAAAATTGCCTTAACTGTATACATCACTCCTCTTTCCATTTAAAAGTAAATATTGTAGTTTGGGAATAAATTTGACTATGAAGCTCAAAAAACCTTAGACCTCATCTTTTATTCCTCATGAACTTATAGAAGTCACTCCTCTGTACACTTAAGTTTCTTTATCTTTTTTTAAAGATTTTATTTATTTATTTGAGAGAGAGAGAGCATGAGCAGGGTGAGGAGAAGAAGAAGAGGGACACACTCTGCATTGAATGCGGGCCCAATGTGGGGCTTGAACTCATGACCCTAAGATCATGACCTGAGCCAAAATCAAGAGTCAGAGACTTAAATGACTGAACCACCCAGGTGCCCCTTCTTCAGCTGTTTAATGAGAAATTAGAACTTAATTTCTTCTGTCCTTTCCTAAACTAAAATCCAATGATGAAGCCCCTTAGAAATAAAATAAATTAGGCTTTTCATAATAAGATTAGGTTTTAGATTTATAAATGATTTAATGTTTAAGACCCTCTTACTATTCTCTTTTAATCTACTTTTCAGAAGATATATGTCAATTCAAACAGTGAATTGATAAAATTGAACTTACATCACTGGATAGTAATGTTCCCTTTATAAGAGCAAATAGAACAAAAATATCCTTTTCATGAAATTGTTCTGAACTCATTTTGATCTGAATGCCTATAAAAATATTTTTTCAGTTTTTTCAGTAGTTTGGAATGTAATTTTCAGAACCCGTGGGCCCCCTGCCTTCAATTCACATTAATGCTCAGTCTCAAAATTTTCTTCTGCATTTTTAGATGAAATGCACAGAATAAAGCTTACTGTTACATTGATTTTTGCAATATAAAGACTTTTCCACTGCATTGCCTACCCAGAACCCTAAAATGAAGGCCACGCATCATTGTGTTTTCATGCAAACTTTCAGTTAAAGCCTATACTCTGAAATGCATGACACAGTGACTGAAGTGGCATGGGGGAAGCCAACAACAATTTTACATGCAGTGGTATGTCATCGCTCTGTCTTACCCTTAGCTTCACAAATTATTGTGGAAAACAAAGCAACTGGAGGAAAATTTATCATCTTCACACAATTAATTCTACAATCTTAAATATATCTGTTCTTTTTTTTTTTTTTTTTTTTAGGTATTTGAGAGGGAGACCGAGCAAGTGGGGGCAAGGGCAGAGGGAGAGAATCTTCAAGCAGACTCCCTACTCAGTGGAGAGCCCAATGCAGGGCTTGATCTCACAATCCACGAGAGCATGACCTGAGCCAAAAACCAAGAGTAGGTTGCCTAACCGACTGAGCCACCAGGCACCCCTTAAATGTATCTATTCTTATATTCTACTTCTTCATTTAGAGAAATGTGCTAATGAAACCCAATTCATCTGTTAGTTCTGTCCTATGCTCCTTTACCTTAAGAATTTCGTTTCTTTAATCTTTCTCAGGGATCAGCACTCTCTCATATGCTAACTCCCCATTTTTCCATTTCAAGTAATTGAAACTTCTGTGTCTGCTAGGTTCAAAATAAGAGTTTGAATTTTTCACATTGGTGGTCTGTTGTTCCCAAATAAAGAGTGTGACACACAGGGAGGCCTCACATCTGCCATTCATGTTAGGATTTATTTGTAAACTGAAACCTCATGGGGAAGCTGATTTGATAGCTATTGCAGCTCATGTTTAGCAAATATTGCAACATGCTTTAATGTCCCCTGTTTCTGGAGTGCTATAAAAAGATTAAAAGCCTAACATGAGTTGTGAATGCCTTTTCTTTAGAAGCAGGGGGAATATATGCCAGGTGGTTGGGGTAGCCATTGCTAACAATAATTGAATGGATTGCTTTGATAGTTGATAAAACAGTATAGTTTTTTCCTTTCCCTTTCACATGGCTGCAGCATGGTCTGAACCAAATATTACCAGAGTGTTGACTGGTGTATCAAACTTTTTCAGTATCTCTGTCAGACTGATACACACTGTTTTCCCAACTCTAAACAAATATTGAAGCAAATGCAAAAAACATGGAATTAATTATGAAATACAGCCATAAGAATAAAAGAATCTCTCAAGTGTGGAATTTTTATTTGGCATATTTTACACAGGAAACTTTATGTTAATAGGCACAAATTTGAGTTCATAATTTTCCAAAACTTAGTTGTTATTTTTGCTTATGTTTTAAGTACAAAGAATATTATAGAATAATAAATAATGAACCTCCTTGTAACTAAGAAACCAGTTTCATCTGTTAAAAACTCTTAGTTAGGGCGCCTGGGTGGCTCAGTTGGTTAAGCAACTGCCTTCGGCTCAGGTCATGATCCTGGAGTCCCGGGATCGAGTCCCGCATCGGGCTCCCTCCTCAGCGAGGAGGCTGCTTCTCCCTCTGACCCTCCCCCCTCTCATGTACTCTCTCTCATTCTTGCTCTCTCAAATAAATAAATAAATAAATCTTTAAAAAAAAACTCTTGGTTAATCTTTGATCATCTATACCTCTCCCATGCCACCTTCTTAACTGAATTACTTTGGAAAATCCCAGCATCATATGATTTCAACCTGAAGTATTTTAGTACATGTCCCAAAGTAAATACAAATAAAAACCAAAAAAAATCACAGATCTGTACCTCTGAAAAAAATAATACAATATATGTTTAAAAGAAGAAGAAGAAGAAGAAGAAGAAGAAGAAGAAGAAAGAAGAAGAAGAAGAAGAAGAAGAAGAAGAAGAAGAAGAAGAAGAAGAAGAAGAAGAAGA
>NC_058411.1:54520599-54591446 GCF_002201575.2 Neomonachus schauinslandi | reverse complement strand
GAAGAAGAAGAAGAAGAAGAAGAAGAAGAAGAAGAAGAAGAAGAAGAGAAGAAGGAGAAGGAGAAGGAGAAGGAGAAGGAGAAGGAGAAGGAGAAGGAGAAGGAGAAGGAGAAGGAGAAGGAGAAGGAGAAGGAGAAGGAGAAGAAGAAGAAGATGATGATGATAGCAGGAGGGGAAGAATGAAGCGGGGGAAATTGGAGGGGGAGATGAGCCATGAGAGACGATGGACTCTGAAAAACAAACTGAGGGTTGTAGAGGGGAGCGGAGTGGGAGGATGGGTTGGCCTGGTGATGGGTATTAAAGAGGGCACGTTCTGCATGGAGCACTGGTTGTTATACACAAACAATGAATCATGGAACACTACATCAAAAACTAATGATGTAATGTATGGCGATTAACGTAACAATATAAAACAAAAAAAAGTAATAGAACACAATTTTCACTCTTCAAAATATCCCTTTAGTACCTTCAAATTTAGTTGTTGTTCGTAGTCACAGCAGTTATCTAAGAAATGTTTGATAGCTGATTTGTTCAAATTATGACAAAATTCCACACACTGTATTTATGTAATGTCTCAAGTTCTCATCTCTTTTTTCTTAATGGACATATTTTTGAAATTATATATAAATTAGAAGCTTACAACTTAAAAATTGTTACAAAGTAAGCAACTATGACCCAACAAATGGAATATCAACTGTAAACCAGAATTATTCCTTTAACCCTTCCACTGAAAGGTAGCAACTGTTTTGACTTCTATCATAAGTTTTGCACGTCTGTAACGATTTCTGTAAGGTGTATTTCAAGTAGAGAATTGCTGGGCAATACCTTATGTATATATTGAACTTTAATATATTACCAAGTAATTTTTCCAAAGTGCTTGTAACACATCGTACTGCCAGCAGCAATATATGAAAAATTCAGTTTTTCCATAGCATCAACAATGCTTGCAGTTTTACTGCTCTTTAAAGATATTTGTCATTCCAGTGAGTATGTAAGTGTGTCCCACTGTGGTTTAATGTACATTTCTCTCATCACTCATAAAATTAACAATTTGGATATCCTTTTGTCCTATACTTTTGCATATTTATATTGAGGCTTTTGTGGCCATATGTATTGCCAAAGGCTCCATTCTGTGGCTTGTCCTTTCACTCTTGTAAGGATCTTTTTTAATTCACAGAGAAGTTTGTAATTTACCCCAGTTTATTGATTTTCCCCCCTTTTTTGTGGATAAATTATGTGTCATGTTTAAATGACTTTTTCCCTCTTCAAGTTAATGAACATATTTGTCATTATCTTCTGGAAGATTGTGTTACCTTTCATATTTAAAGCATCATCTGGAATTTATTTTTTTAATATGGTGTAAGGTGGAATCCAAGCTTCATTTTCATCCATGTGCATATCCAATTAAAATAAAAACTATTTTTTTTAAAGATTTTATTTATTTATTTGACAGAGAGATAGAGAGCACAAGTAGGCAGAGAGGCAGGCAGAGGGAGAGGGAGAAGCAGGCTCCCCGCCGAGCAGGGAGCCTGATGCAGGACTCAATCCCAGGACCCTGGGATCATGACCTGAGCCAAAGACAGCCGCTTAAACCGACTGAGCCACCCAGGTGCCCCACAAAAGCGAATTATTGAAAGACCATTTCCTCCCACTTATTTGCAACATCAGCTTATTTACAAATAGGTTGACTATATATTTATATGTTTATTTAAAGACTGTTCATTGTGTTGCATTAGTCTTTCTGTCCCTCCTTTTATTATTACTGTTTTAATTGTTGTAGATATCGGAAATGTTTTAATTACTGTAGATATCTGAAATGTAAGTTCTCCAACTTTGATCTTTTCCAAACCTATATTGGCTCTTCTTGAAACTTGACATTTCCATATAAATGTTACAATTTTCAGTTTCCATGAAAAACAGAACATTATCAACAACAACACCATGCTAGGATCACACTGAATATATATCCACATAGAGAGACATGGCAGATTTATAATTGTGAGTGTTCAAATCTATGAACATGGCATATTCCCTTCTTGGATTCAAATTTGCTTTAATCTCAATAGTATCAAAAGTTTCTTCTTAGAGTTTTTAGAACATGCTTCATTAGATGTATTATTTAGAATTCTAGCAAAGTACTTCATAGAAATGATGGTTAAGCATCCTTACTTTTATGATCTCATGAATGTAACTTTCAAATAATTCAGAAATAAGTGATGTTTGCTATAAGTTATTTGTAGATTTCTTTTAAAAGACTAAATAATTTCCCTTGTATTACCAGTCAGATTAAAATTTGGGATACTTTTGGTTCCATATGAATTTTAGGATTTTTTTTTTTTCTGTAAAAAAGGCCATTGCTTAGAGATTCCATTGAATCTGTCAGTTGCTTTGGAGAGTATGGACGTTTTAGCAATATGAAGTCTTCAGTCCACAAACACAGGATGTCTTTTTTTTTTTAATTTCAACTTTATTGAGGTATAATTAACAAAGTTGTAACATTTCTATCATTGTGGTGATTTGATATATGTATATATTGGGAAGGATTTCTTCCCATCTAAATAACAAATCTATCACCTCACATATTTATCCTTTTCAAAAAAGTTTTGGTGAGAATATTTAAGTTCAACATTCAGCAGATTTTAATTATATAATATAGTGTTACCAACTATAGTCATTATGTTTTATATTAGGTACTAAAACCTTGTAGCTGAAAGTATATACCCTCTACCAACCTCTCCCTATTTCCCTCAACTTCCAACCCCGAGAATCATTTTTCTACTTCTTGTTTTGTGAGTTTGACTTTCTTCTTCATTTTTTAATTCCACATATAAGTGATACCTTGCAATATTTGTCTTTGTCTGGCTTATTTCCCTTAGCATAATGCCCTCAAGGTCCATCCTAAATGTCAAGATTTCTCCTGACTCTGTAATATTCCACTGGAAGTATATGCCACATTTTCTTTACCAATTCATCCATCACTAGACATTTAGATAGCTTCCAACCCTTGTCGGTTGTGAATAATATTGTAATGAGCTTCAAAGTGCAGATACCTCTTTAAAATACTATTTTCAATTACTTTGGGTATAGACCCAGGAATGTGATACCTAGATGATTAGGTAGTTCTATTTTCAATTTTTTTGAGAAAACTCCATACTCTTTTCCTTAGTGGTTATACAAGTTTACATTCACACCAACATGCACAAGGTTTCCCTTTGTCTGACATCCTCACCAGCACCTGTTATATCTTGTCTTTTGATGACAGCTATTTTGGTATGTGTAAGATGACATCTCACTGTGCTTTGGATTTCCATTTTACTGATGATTAGTTATGTTGAGCATTTGTTCATGTACCTGGTGACCATTTGTTTGCTATATTTGAAAAATATTCAGTTCTGCCCATTTTTAATTTGGTTATTTATTGCTATTGAGGTGTACTGAGTTCTTTAAATATTTGGGGTATTATCAGTTTTATGATTTGCAAATATTTTCTTCCATACCATGTTGCCTTTTCATTTTGTTGGTAGATTTCTTTTCCACGCAGTTTATAGTTTGATGTAGTCCCATTTGTTAGTTTTTGCTTTTGTTGTCTTTGCTTTTGTGTCAAGTCAAAAACAACATTGCCAAGACCAGACAAAATTAAGGAGCTTTCCCCTATGTCTTCTATTAGGAGTTTTATGGTTTTAGGTCTTATATTCAAGTTTGCAATCCATTTTGAGTTTTTTCCTATGGTATAAGATGGGTAGTTCCATTATTTTGCATGTGTTTGCATTTATTAAAGAGACTTTACCTTCTAGTTTCTATATTCTTGGGCCTTTTGATGAGTTCTCTTCTGTTCCATTGATCTATGGGTTTATTTTTGTGCCCAAACCATACAGTTTTGATTACCAAAGCTTTGTAATATAGTTTGAAATCAGAAATTATAATGCCTTCAGCTTTGTTATTCCTTCTCAAGATTGCTTTGGGTTTCAAGGGTCTTAGGCAGTTCCATACAAATGTTAGGATTGTTTTTCTATTGTTGTGAAAAATGCCATTGGAATTTGGACAGGGACTGCATTGAATCTGTAGATTGCCTTAGGTGGTATGGACATTTTAACAATATTCTTCCAATTCGTGAACACAAAATATACTTCCATTTTTTCGTGTAGTCTTTAATTTTCTTCATCAATATCTTATAGTTTTCATTGTACAGATTTTTCACCTCCTTGGTTAAATTTATTCCCATGTATTTTAGTCCTTCTGATGCAATTGTAAATGAGATTATTTTTAAAGTTTCTTTTTCTGATAGTTCATTGTTAGTGTAGAGAAACACAAATGATTTTGTATATTGATTTTATATCCTGAAACTTTACTGAATTTATTTATTAGTTTTAACCGTTTTTGTTTTTTTTTTGATGGAGTCTTTAGGGTTTTCTATATGCAATATATCATCTGCAAAAAGAAACAGTTTTTACTTTTCTATTTAGATGCCTTCCCACCCCCCCATCTAATTGTTCTAGGTAGGACTTCCAAAACTATATGGAATTAAAGTGGTGAGAGTGGACATCCTTGTCTTCCTGATTTTAGAGTAAAATCTTTGAGCTTTTCATAGTTGATGATGTTAGCTGTGGTTTATCATATATGGTCTTTATTATGTTATGTTTCCTCTACACAGTTTTTTTGGGGCTATTAAAATCATGAAGGATTGTTGAAATTTGTCAAATGTGTTTCTCTGAATCTTTTGAGATAATTGTGATTTTTATGCTGCTTCTTGTTATTGTGGTGTATCACATTGATTGATTGGTGGATGTTGAACTATTCTTGCATCCCTGAAATAAATCCCATTTGATCATGGTATATGATCTCTTTAACATATTGTTGAATTTAGCTTGATATCATTTATTGTTTTAAAATCAATATCATGTTGTCCTCCATAAATGAGTTTGGAAGTACTTTTCCCTCTTCTATTTGTTTTGGAAGACTTTGAGAAAGAATGTTATTAATTCTTCCTTAAATGTTTGGTAGAATTTACCCTGAAGCCACTTGGTCCTAGACTTTTCTATGTTGGGAGTTTTCTAATTACTGGTTACTCTCCTTACAAAAATTGGTATGTTCAGATTTTTATACTTATTCATGATTCAGTCTTCATAGGTTACATTTTTCTAGAAATTTATCCACTCTAGGTTGTAAATTTTTTTGCAATCAACAGTCCACAGTAGTGTCTTATGATCTTTTGTATTTCTGTGGTATCTGTTGTAATGACTCATCCTTTATTTATAACTTTATTAAGTACTCTTTTTTCTTATTAACTCTAAGTAAAGGTTTGTTTATTTTGTTTACTTAAAAAAAACGAGTTCCGTTGCTTTATTTATTTATTTTATTTATGTATTTATGTATTTATTTATTTATTTATTTATCTTTGTGTCCTTTACTTTCCCTCTAAATTTATTTCTTTCTTCTACTAACTCTGCGCTTAGTTTGCTCTTCTTTAAGTTCCTTGAGATGGAAAATTAGGTTATTTGAGCTCTTTCTTTTTTCTTAACATAGGCATTTATTTCTATGAATATCCTTCTTAGAACTGCTTTCAGTGTAGCCCATAAGTTTTAGTGAGTTGTATTTTCATTTGTCTTAAGAAAATTCTGAAATTCTTTGATTTCTTTTTTGACCCATAGATTAGTCAATAGCATGTTGGTTAATATCCACATATTTGTGAGTTTTCCACTTTTTTTTTTTTAAGATTTTGTTTATTTATTTGACAGAGAGAGACAGTGAGAGAGGGAACACAAGCAGGGGGAGTGGGGGAGGGAGAAGCAGGCTTCCTGCTGAGCAGGGAGCCCAATGTGGGGCTTGATCCCAGGGACCCTGGGATTATGTCCTGAGCCGAAGACAGACACTTAACAACTGAGCCACCCAGGCACCCCTTAAGTCTATTTTGATATAAGTATAGTTATTCCAGCTTTCTTCAAGTTTTCATTTGCATGCAGTATCTTTTTCTATTCATTTTCAGGGTGTGTGTGTCTTTACAGCTGACATAAGTCTCATATAGTCAGCGCATAGTTGGGTCTTGTATTTTTATCCATCAGCCACTCTGTCCCTTGACTGTAGAATTTTGTCCATTTACATTTAAAGTAATTATTGATAGGTATGGACTTACTATTGTCATTTTGTTAATTGTTTTATGTTTGTTGTGATTACTTTCTTCCTTTTTTCCTCTCCTGTTCTTTAGGTTTTTGATTTGATCATTTTCAGTAGTAGTATGCTTAGATTTTTTCTCTTTATCTTTTGTGTATCCACTATAGGTTTTTGTTTGCATTACACTGGGTCTATAATAGTCTATTGTTAACTGGTAGCAATTTAACTTTGAACACATACTACAGTTCTACCTTCTTTCTCTCCATATTTTATTTTTAATTTTATAATTTATACATTTTTACCTTGTGTGTCATTAATGAAATATTATAATTAGAATTATTTTAATATTTCTGAGTTTTAACCTTTATAGTACAGTTATATGTGATTAATACCATTTCAACACTGGAGTATTCTGAATTTAACTATATTTACTATATTAAATTGATACATTTTATGTGGGTTTTTTTGTTGTTGTTATTCATGTTATTTCAGCTTGAAGAACTCACTTTAATATTTCTTGTAAGGCTGGTCTAGTGGTGATGAACCACTTCAGCTATAATTGTCTGGAAAATTATACCTTTTAATTCTGAAGGATATATTTGCTGGGTAGAGTATTGTTGATTGGCAGGTTTTTTGTTTTTGTTTTTATTTTTTTCCTTTCATGTCTTTGGATACATCATGCAGCTCATTCTGGCCTGCAAAGTTTCTGCTAAAAAATTTGCTGATAGTCTTCTGGTAGTTCCCTTGTACATAACAAGTTGTTTTCTCTTGCTGCTTTAAGGTTTTCTCCTTGTCTTTAACATTTGACAATTTAATTATAATGTGTCTTAGTGTGAATATGTTTAGATTCATCCTAATTGAAATTTTCTGTGTTTTCTGGATCTGGATATCTCTCTTTCTCCAGGTTAGGGAAGTTTTTGTCATAATTTATTTGAATAAATTTTCTACCCTCTTTTCTCTCTCTTTTCCTTCTGGGATATCTATAACGTGTACATTGGCCTTTTCGTGGCATCTCATAAGTCCCTCAATTTATCTTCAGTCTTTTTCATTCATTTCATTTTTTTTCTTCTGATTAGATGTTTTCCACTGTGTTTGCTGATTTTTTTTCTTCCATTTGATTTAGTCTGCTGTTAGACCTCTATATTCAGTTTTTTGTTTTTGTTTTTGTTTTTTAGTTACTGTATTTTTTAGCACTTGGGTACTTTACTTTCTTCTATTTTTAGTCTCTGTTGAAATTCTTACTTTAGTCCAACATTTTCCTCCTGACCTCAGTGAGCATCTTTATGACCATTATTTTGAACTCTTTATCATGGAAATCACTTCTATCTGTTTCATTAAGGTCTTTTTCCTGGCATTTTATGTTCTTTTGTTGGGAAACACATTCCTCTATATCTTCACTTTCCTCAACTCTCTGTATTGATTTCTGCAAATGTGTTAAAATGTGTTAAAACCCCACCTTGCCTCTCTTGACAGAGTGGTCTTTTGTAGGAGATAGACCTTATTGTTCAGCCTGGCCTGATTTATTGGGTGTCTCTCAAACCTTTGTGATTGTATATACCACTTTCTTTGTTCTTAGTTGAGGGTGTGGCAAGACCTGTAAGTGTCCCAAACAGAGGACTTCAGTCAGCCTCAAGATTCAGTTTCTATGAAAACCAGACCCTCAAGCAGCAGCTTTTGAAGTACATAGAGAGATCTCTTTCAAGGAAAGATAGGGAGATGGGCATTTCTTTCTGTTCTTTCTGTACTGAGCCCTTGCCAGTTTAGAACTGGCCTTTTATTGTTGTTTGTTTGTTTGTTTGCTATAGTTCTGTAGGAGGAGCAAACGCTGCCCCACTGGTCACCAGAGCCAGTTCTTAAGGGGTTATACAAGAGCAAGGCATCACTCACGTGTACAAGCTCCTTCCATGGAAATGTAGGTGATTTGAACTATAAGCTATAAGAAGAATGTGGAAATGGTGAGTTTGTTGGGGGACGATTACAGTCAGCCCCTATTTTTTTTTTTTTTCCAATTTGAATGTTTTATTCCCACAAGATAACCAGGGGTGGGGGCGGGGTGCTCCAAGTCTCCAGACAGACTGAGGAACGCGGAGGGGGTGATGCACCCCGGGTTCTCGGATCTGCCCCACCAGCAGGCTGATTTTTAGGCAGACCATCATGGGTGCCAGATGTAAGGCTCCGAGCAGGGGTGTAGATGGGGGTGGGTGGGGGGGGACTACACATACTTGTGGAGCTAGAAGTAGCAGGGCAAGTCCTTCTCTATTACCTGGGCTCTTCCGTGGGACCGTACCGCTTCACCACACAGCTGTTCTTGTCAATGAGGAACTTGGTGAAGTAGAAATGTAGAAACAGTCCCTGAGGCCTAAACTGTGTCTAGGGAAGATTACAGTCAGCTCTTAAATGTGTGTAAATTAAGGTGCCGTACCCTCAGGCACAGCTTTTAAAATATGGAAATAGGCCTCTTTCTGGGAAAGACTGGGAGTTTCTGTCTACTCCCTTTATGTTGAGCCCTGGGGAAGGTTCTTGAGAGCTTGTCTTTTCTATAGTCTAGTGGGTTTCCAGGATACAAGTTCTGTGGGCTGTCAGAGCTAGATGACTTGGAGGCCTGTCTCTCAGGTAAAAGTCTTAAAAGTTGGGCACTATATTTTGGATCCAAATTTTTTGCTCTTCAGGGGATTGTATATTCACTCCCATTGTATGTCACTGGGCTGAGGGTGGGGTTCATGGGGAAAGTATGTCTCAGACTTTCCTATCCATTTGGTTGTGGGTATTTTCTTGTTTAGGAGTTACTCAACAAGTTCCTGGATTTCTTTCAGAAGTAAATGTAATCCACATGTAGTCTATATTTGATGTGTCTGTGGGAGGAATGGAGTTTAGGAGACTCCTATGTCACTTTTTTGGGGCTGGTACTGTGGAGTGTCTTTCCATTTTTTGTGTTCTCTTTAAATTCTTTCATCAATAGTTTGTAGTTTTCAGTGTACAAGTCTTTCACACCTTAGTTCACTTTATTCCTAAGTATTTTATTATTTTTGTTCCTATTATAAATGAAATTATTTTCTTAATTTTCTATTCAGATAATTCATTGTTAGTGTGTGGTAATGCAACTGATTTTTGTGCGTTGATTTTTCTTATATACTGCCACATTATTCAATTTGTCTAACAGATCTTTCTTTGGCTAGTATGGGGGTGAAGAGTCTTTAAGGTTTTTATATTTAAGATCAAGTCATCTGAAAACAAAAGCAATTTTACTTTCTCCTTTTTGTTTTGAATACCTTTTCTTTTTGTGGCCTAAGTACTCTATCTACATTCACCAGTACTATGTTGAATAGAAGTGGTGAGAGTAGGCATGCTTGTCATGTTCTTGAAATGGGAGGAGAAGCTTTTAACTTTTCATCATTGCATATGATGCTAGTTGTAGGGTTTTCTTATATTGCTTTTAATATTTTGAAGCAATTTCCCTCTATTCCTAGTTGTTCAGTTTTTATTATGAAAGGGTGTCAAATTTTATCAAATGTTTTTATGTATATATTAAAATGATTAAGTAATTTTTACCTTCTGTTAATGTGGTATGTTAAATAATTGCTTTGTGTATGTTGAGCCATCCTTGTATCCCAGGGATCAATCCCTCTTAGTCATTGTATTTGATCTTTTTTATGTACTGTTGAATTCAATTTGCTGGTATTTTGTTGAGGATTTTTCAATCTGTATTCATCAGGGATATTAACTTGTTTTCATTTCTTGTGTTGTCTTTATCTAGCTTTGATACCAGGGTGTTGCTGAGCTCATACAATGAGTTTGTAAGTTTTACTTTCTCTTAAAATTTTTGGAAGACTGAAAAGTGTAACCTTTTTTCTTCTTTAAATGTTTGGTAGAATTCATCCATGAAGCCATTTGGTCCTGGGATGATCTTTTTTGGTGGGTTTGGGATTACTAATTTAATCTCTTATAAAGCTGTTCAGATGTTCTATTTATTCATGATTTAGTCTTAGTAGGTTCTATGTTTCTAAGACTTTATTCATTTCTTCCAGGTTATCTATTTTATGGAATTTAATTGTTCACATTAGTCTCTTATCCTTTCTATTTCTGTGGCATTAAAAAAATAATTTTTATATATTTTAAGTCTTTATTAAACTAGATATGGAATACACAGTGGGGAAAGGATAGTTTCTTCAACAAAGAATGTCAGGAAGCTGGATATCCACATGGAAAATAATTTATTTAGACCCTTATCTTACACTATCCACAAAAATTAACTCAAAATTAGTTAAAGACTCAAAAGTAGGACCTGAAATTGTAAAATTCCTGGAAGAAAGGTTAAGAGAAATGCTTCATGATGTTGGTCTTGGCAGTGATTTCATGGATAGGACACCAAAAGCACAGACAACTATAGCAAAAACATGTGTGATTACATAAAACTATAAAACTTCCATGCAGCAAATGAAACAGAATGAAAACCAAGCTGTAGTATGAAAAAATATTTTCAAAACCTGTATCTGATAAATGGTTAATTTCCAAAATATATAAAGGACTCCTATAAGTAGATGGCAGAGAAAATCTAATAATCCAATTAAAACTAGGCAAAGGAACTTATAGAAATTTCTTGAAAGACATACAAAGACCAACAGGTAAAATAAAACATGTATAATATCACTGTTATTTATGGAAATGGAATCAAAACTGCAGTGAGACACTATTGCATCTGTTTATTAGGATAAATACTGTCAAAAGAAGTTTGGGTGAGGAATTAGAGAAACTAGAAAACTGGTACACTGTTAATGGGAATATAAAATGGTAAAATCACTATGGAAAACAGTATTTAGGTGTCTCAAAATATTAGAAATAAGACTGCCACATGGAACAGCAATCCCAATTCAGGGTATTTATTAAAAAAGAATTTAAAATAGCCGCAAAATGGAAACAATGTAAGTTTCCATCAATGGAAAAAGAAAGTATGACACACATAACACACACACACATATATTATTTACCCTTAAAAAAGAAGGAAATCCTGGGGTGCCTGGGTGGCTCAGTCAGTTAAGCATGCAACTCTTGATTTCAGCTCAGATCATGATCTCAGGGTCTTAAGGTCAAGCCCCATGTCAGGCTCCATGGTCTGTGGGGGGAGCCTGCTTGAGCTTCTCTCCCTCTCCCTCTACTCTTCACTCTCATTCATGTTCTTTGTCTCTCTCTTTCTCTAAAATTGATGTGGGAGAGCTAGGTTCTTGTTGCATGGAGTTGAAGAATGAATCTCACGGACAAAGGAGAATGAGTAAAGTGATAGAAGTTTATTAAGCAAGGTTACAGAAAAAAAGCTCTCAGGAGTGAGAGGGGTCCCAACATGGTTGCCACTGAGAGCTTTTAGCGATGTCTTTTATAGAAAGCTAACCAGGGAACTTAAATCTTTTAACATCTCTACTGATAGCACCATTGAGTAAGGACTAGTGATACTAGTCCTTCCTAAAAGGACTAGTATCTTCCTTTCTTTTTAGGGTCCATAATTCTTAGTTGGTCATAAGTAGCTCTTATAACAAGACCCAACCTCTGACACCTAGGGCAGAATGGTCTGGTTTGTTTCCTTCTCTCTGGTTTCCTTTCATCTCCCACATTTTTGAATTTTGTAAGCCTGATCCCATGACCCCTTACCTATCTCTCCCTACCTAGTCCCACCTTTCCCTTACTCAAAATAAATAGACCTTTTTTTTTAAAAAAAGGAAATCCTGCCATATATAACAAGATGGATGAACATGGGGCACGTTATGCTAAGCAAAGTAAACAAGTCACAGAAATACAAATACTGCATGATTCCTTTTATGTGAAGCATCATTTAAATTAAATTTATAGAAACAGTAGAATGATAACTGCGAGGGTCTGGGGTGAAGAAATAGGGAGTTGGTATACAATGGGTATAAAATTTCAGTTGCCCAGGATGAATAAATTCTAGAGATCTGGTATGAAACATTTTGCATATAGTTAACAATACTGTATTATACATTTAAAAATCTTTTAAAAGGATAAATCTCATGTTAAGTGTTCTTACCCCACGATAGAAATAATTGTATACAATCAAATACAAACACCAGTAGATGTAAAACTAGTGAAATGAAACCAAGGCCTTTGGATTATAACAGCATTAATTTCAATTTTTAAATATTTAAGTTAATGTAGTTCTGTAGATCTAAATATTCTAAAATAAGAATGTGCTCATCATAAATTTCAAAAATAAGCACATGTATGTATTCATATATTACATCATTATACATTATAAGTGTGTGTGTATATATATGGGTGTGGGTTATGTGCAGTTTCTCCCTAAATGCCCTCATCTGAGTCATTTTACATATGCCACTTACATAATGATCTAGAACATGGTTCTGATTATCACTCATGGGTTTGTAAACTTTTAATCTTTTACTACATTGAGTCCAATTCTAAAAATGTAGCTTTAGGGTAATTCTTAAACTGACATAGGATTCTTGGTAAGGCATACCATGACTTGGTAAGGCATAGATACTGAGAGTGAGAGGTGAGAAATGTGATCAGACACCAAGGTTGAGGAATTTCAGCTAAACTGTTGGATCTGGCAGAATTATTGCTAAAAGTGGATGAACTGGCCAAGGGCAGAGGTCAAGCTGAGGTCCAGTCAAAAGAAGGATTCAGAGGAGCCTAACTAAAGTGAGCACCATTGTCAATGCTGAAATAGAAATCAGTAAGCCAAGCTTATCAGAGCTTTTGTGATCAATACTTGTGGAAGGCAAAGAGAAAGAAAGAGTAGTGGGCAGAGAAGGAAGATACCATCACATGCCGGACTCACTTCTTCACTTATATAGCTTTGAAGGTCTGGATATGAATTTAGAATTTTCCTGGATGTGGAATGAGGGGACAGTTATACCCTCCCCTCTACCAGTCTTAAATCTAGGCTCTCTCCAGAATGGGTTGTGATTTGGGTAAGGCTTTTCTATTCAGAGATCTCACATTAGCACGTCAGCCTGTAGAGTTTTCAGACCTGCAAAAAACCATTCTTAGCCCTGCAAAAAACCATCCTTAGCCCTGAAGGGATATTTGAGGACCACAGTACATCATCGACTACACCAAGACCCAAGGTGCTCCCATTACTCCCTTCTTTAGGGTTGTCATTTAAAGACATATGCTGTCTGCAAGAGACTCATTTTAGACCCAAAGACACCTCCAGATTGAAAGTGAGGGAGTGGAAAACCATTTACCATGCTAATGGACATCAAAAGAAAGCTGGGGTGGCAATCATTAGACAAATTAGATTTTAAACCAAAGACTATAATAAGAGATGAGGAAGGACACTACATCATACTTAAAGGTTCTATCCAAGAAGAAGATCTAACAATTTTAAATATCTAGGCCGCTAGCATGGGAGCAGCCAATTATATAAGCCAATAACAAAAGCAAAGAAACATTGACAACAATACAATAATAGTAGGGGACTTTAACACGCCCCTCACTGAAATGGACAGATCATCTAAGCAAAAGATCAACAAGGAAATAAAGGCTTTAAATGACACACTGGACCAGATGGACTTCACAGGTATATTCAGAACATTCCATCCCAAATCAACAGAATACACATTATTCTCTAGTGCACATGGAACATTCTCCAGAATAGATCACATCCTAGCTCACAAATCAGGTCTCAACCAGTACCAAAAGACTGGGATCATTCCCTGCATATTTTTGGACCACAATGCTTTGAAACTATAACTCAGTCACAAGAGGAAATTTGGAAAGAACTCAAATATATGGAGGCTAAAGAGCATCCTACTAAAAAAAAAAGATCTTCTCTGTGTAGATGGTGTCAGCTGGAGTGTGAGTTGCTGCATGAGGGTATTGAAGACAATGGCCAAGAACACACTAAGAGGACAGAAGTCCAGGAATGCATTTCATATAGCCAGCCAAAAAAATCTTTAAGTCTAAAAACAAAGCAAAACCAGTTACCACTAATCTTAAGAAGATAAACACTGTGAATGATGAAAAAGTTAACAGAGTGAAGAAAGCTTTTGTGGATATACAAAAGGAACTTGCCCATTTCTCAAAAGGCCTTTCCCTTGAATCTTTGCAGAAACAGCTGATTCCTCAGCAGTGTCATGAAAACGAACCTGTTAATGTTGATGAAGTGACAAAATTAATGGCTCAGTTGTAATACACTGGAGATACAGCAGATACCCCAAAAAGACCAATAAATTAAATGTTTTATAAAAAAAAATGAATGGGTCAACCAGGAAATTAAAGAATTAAAAAAAATCATGGAAACAAATGAAAATGAAAACACAACTGTTCAAAATCTTTGGGATGCAACAAAGGTGGTCCTAAAAGGAAAGTATATAACAATACAAGCCTTTCTCAAGAAACAAGAAAGGTCTCAAGTACACAACCTAACCCTACACCTAAAGGACCTGGAGAAAGAACAGCAAATAAAGCCTAAACCCAGCAGGAGAAGAGAAATAATAAAGATCAGAGCGGAAATCAATGAAATTGAAACCAAAAGAATAGTAGAACAGATCAACAAAACTAGGAGCTGGTTCTTTGAAAGAATTAACAAGATTGATAAACCCCTCACCAGATTATCAAAAAGAAAAGAGAAATGACCCAAATAAATAAAATCATGAATGAAAGAGGAGAGATCACAACCAACACCAAAGAAATACAATCATAAGAACATATTATGAGCAAATATATGCCAGCAAATTAGATAACCTGGAAGAAATGGATGCATTGCTAGAGAAATATAAAGGGAATTGAAGCAGTAATCAAAAATCTCCTGACAAACAAGAGCCTGGTGCGAGATGGCTTCCCAGGGGAATTCTACCAAACATTTCAAGAAGAATTAATACCTATTCTTCTGAAGCTGTTTCAAAGAATAGAAAAGGAAGGAAAACTTCCAAACTCATTTTATGAGACCAGCATTACCTTGATCCCAAAACCAGACAAAGACCCCATCAAAAAGGACAACTACAGAGTAATATCCCTGATGAACATGGATGTCAAAATTCTCACCAAAATACTAGCCAATAGGATCCAACAGTACAGTAAAAGGATTATTCACTACGACCAAGTGGGATTTATCCCTGGGCTGCAAGGTTGGTTCAATATCTGCAAATCAATATGATACAATACATTAATAAAAGAAAGAACAAGAACCATATGATCCTCTCAATAGATGCAGAAAAAAGCATTTGACAAAGTACAGCATCCTGTCCTGATTAAAACTCTTCACAGTGTAGGGATGGAGAGTACATACCTCAATATCATAAAAGCCATCTATGAAAAACCCACAGCAAATATCATACTCAATGGGGAAAAACTGAGAACTTTTCCCCTAAGCTCAGGAACATGGCAGGGATGTCCACTATCACCACTGCTATTCAGCATAGTACTAGAAGTCCTAGCCTCAGCAGTCAGACAATAAAAAAGAAATAAAAGGCATCCACATTGGCAAAGAAGTGAAACTCTCACTTTTTGCAGATATGATACTTTATGTGGAAAACCCAAAAGACTCCACCCCAAAACTGTTAGAACTCATATGAATTCAGTAAAGTGGCAGGATATAAAAATCAATGCACAGAAATCAGTTGCATTTCTATACACCAACAAGACAGAAGAAGGAGAAATTAAGGAGTTGATCCCATTTATAATTGCACCCAAAACCATAAGATACCTAAGAATAAATCTAACCAAAGAGGCAAAGGATCTATACTCAGAAAACTATAAAATACTCATGAAAGGAAATGAGGAAGACACAAAGAAATGGAAAAACGTTCCATGCTTATGGATTGGAAGAACAAATATTTTGAAAATGTCTATGCTACCTAGAGCAATCTATACATTTAATGCAATCCTATCAAAATACCATCCACTTTTTTCAAAGAAATGGAACAAATAATCCTAAAATTAGTATGGAACAAGAAAAGACCCTGAATAGCCAGAGGAATGTTGAAAAAGAAAAGCAAAGCTGGTGGCAAAGCATCACAATTCCGGACTTCAAGCTCTATTACAAAGCTGTCATCAAGACAGTATGGTACTGGCACAAAAACAGACACATAGATCAATGGAACAAAATAGCCCAGCAATGGACCTTCAATTCTATTGTCAACTAATCTTTGACAAAGCAGGAAAGAATGTCCAATGGAAAAAAGACAGTCTCTTCAACAAATGGTGTTGGGAAAATTGGACAGCAAGATGCAGAAGAATGAAACTGGATCATTTCCTTACACCACACACAAAAATAGACTCAAAATGGATGAAAGACCTAAATGTGAGACAGGAATTCATCAAAATCCTTGAGGAGAACACAGGCAGCAACCTCTTTGACCTCAGCTGCAGCAACTTCTTCCTAGAAACATCGCCAAAGGCAAGGGAAGCAAGGGCAAAAATGAACTATTGGGACTTCATCAAGATAGAAAGCTTTTGCACAGCAAAAGAAACAGTCAACAAAACCAAAAGACAACCGACAGAATCGGAGAAGATATTTGCAAATGACACATCAGATAAAGGGGTAGCATCCAAAATTTATGAAGAACTTATCAAACTCAACACCTGAAGAACAAATGATCCAATCAAGAAATGGGCAGAAGACATGAACAGACATTTCTGCAAAGAAGACAACCGAATGGCCAATAGACACATGAAAAAGTGCTCAACAGCACTCGGCATCAGGGAAATCCAAATCAAAACCTCAATGAGATACCACTTCACACAAGTCAGAATGGCTAAAATTAACAAGTCAGGAAATGACAGATGTTGGCAAGGATGCGGAGAGAGGGAAACCCTCCTACACTGTTGATGGGAATGCAAGTGTTGCAACCACTCTAGAAAACAGTATGGAGGTTCTTCAAAAAGTTGAAAATAGAGCTACCCTATGACCCAGCAATTACACTACTGGGTACTTACCCCAAATATACAAATGTAGTGATCTGAAGGGGCACAAGCACCCCAATGTTTATAGCAGCAATGTCCACAATAGCCAAACTATGGAAAGAACCTCGATGTCCGTCAACAGATGAATGGATGAATAAAATGTGGTATATATATATATATATATATATATATATATATATATATATATACACATACATATACAGTGGAATATTATTCAGTCATCAAAAAATGATGTTTTGTCATTTGCATTGACATGGATGGAACTAGAGGGTATTATGTTAAGCGAAATAAGTCAATCAAGATAAAGACAAGTATCATATGATCTCACTGATATGAGGAATTTGAGAAACAAGACAGAGGATCATAGGGAGAGGGAGGAAAAAATGAAACAAGACAAAACCAGAGAGGGAGACAAACCACAGGGACTCTTAATCTCAGGAAACAAACTGAGGATGCTGGAGTGGAGGGGGTTGGGAAGGATGGAGTGGCTGGGTGATGGACATTGGGGAGGGTATGTACTATGGTGAGCACTGTGGATTGTGTAAGACTGATGAATCACAGACCTGTACCCCTGGAACAAATAATACATTATATGTTAATAAAAAAATTAAAAATAAAGACAGTGTAACTTAGAGCTACCTCTCTACTGATAGATGGGCTATTAAACTGAACAGTTAAGCCAAATTTTCCACCTTTGTGAATTAGAAAAAAAAAGTTTCTATTTGCAAAAATAAACAATTAAACAAATGCAAAGAAATAAGCAGATGAAAGAAATAAAATGAAGGTCTTGAACTTGTCAAAGATTCTCCCCCTTTTGGAAAAAAATATCTAGTATTTCATAATTTTTATATTGTAACAATGAAATTTTCACACTTTTTTCCCCTTTAGTGTGCAGGATATTCTCTTACCTCCATATAAAAGGCATCTAATTAATACAAGTGGATGTGTTACTTTGAAGATTTGGGTAAACTAGACTTTTTAAACTTGAGTCCCTTACCTGTAAAATCATAAGGATTTTAAGATCAAATACAAATTAAATATAAGAGGCTAAATTCTCCTATTCAAAATGAGCGAAGAAATGCCTTTTTTTCTTTTTTCTGAGAACATTTACTTTATGAAACTCGTAATTTAAGTTCTTTACCTCTCTGAAATGTATGTAAGTCTCTTAAAAAGCTATTTGAGGCTTTGCCAGCTTTAAGACCTTGGGATATCTTTCTGAAGAACAATCTTTGAAATATTATCATCAAGAAAAATCGTGCTCCTATCTCTTAGTTTTCCTGGATTGGGTCTTATTTTGGCAGGGTCCCTAGTTTCAAGTTGTAAAACTGCCCCTTCTCATAAAGGAATTTATTTTTCCTTTAGATAAACCCAATTAGGTAACACAGATTGTGATTCCATCTACCAAGTAAATTTAGGATGAACTATCTGTAACCAAAAAAATATGGTGCTATCAACTCATCTTACTTGAGGACTAGTTATTTATCTTGAGAACATGTGCATAATGGGTTGTACCTGCTTGGGCTATGTAGAAGTCTGAGATATCTTTCCGTCTTTGCAGTCTCCTAGCAGATTGCCTGTGATGCACATCACATTCTGGCTTCATGCTTATTCAATACAATAATAAAGTTATTTTTTCCTCTGCCTTTGTTGAGAGGTTTTATGGGTTTGGATGAGATTTCATTGTTTCTACAACAGTATTTAGCTTTCAGAATTCATGTGTGTGTGTGTGTGGGGGGGGTGTGTGTGTTTGCAAATTATATAAGTAATTAATATAATTTCTATTAAATCTCACTTTGAGAAGTTTGAGTTTCTGACTCATTTGTTCATCTCTAAGCATTCATTCTAGTAATTATAACTGCTGAGCATGTATTTATTCACTGAATAAATATATTTCTTAGAAGTTTAGAGCTGTGGTATTAATCTTTGCTCTTTTTCTAGGCTAGAAAATCAACAAGTGATAGTGAAATCTAGTAAATGAATTCCTTGAAATAAAAAATTATTTTAGGCATTAAAATACTTTGATACTGTGAAGATAGGTTTACATTTTATTTCCTCTTATATTCCCAAATCAGAAACTTAAATGGGGCAGGTACATGTTCACTAAAGCTCATATCAACTCATGTGAATCTCAGTATGTTCAACTCCACGGGTTTTATTTATATATTCTTCAAAACATGTGACACTTATAAACAAATAAATACCACGTAATCTTTGAAACTAATTATTTCAAATATAGGACATTTCTATATTTGTTTTAATGAGCCTTAAGGAAAAGAATTTCACACTTTTTCCCGTAACCAGTAATTATATATTCTTATGTGCCTAAAGCTAGAACTCGGGCATTGGTTTTTAAGTTTGATAGGGAAGAGTATTCTTGTATTTTTCACTAGATACTTATATAAAGCATATGTATTATTTTGTTTATTTTTTATTTAAATTCAAATTAGTTAATATATAGTGTAGTTTTGGTTACAGGAATAGAATTTAATGATTCATCACTTACATATTACAGCCAGTGCTCATCATGAGTGCCCTCCTTAATACCCATCACACATTTAGCCCATCTCCCCACCCACCTCCCCTCCAGAAATGCTCAGTTTGTTCTCTTTTTCTTGTGGTTTGCTTCCCTCTGTTTTTTTATTTTCTTCCCTTCCCCTGTGTTCATCTGTTTTCTTTCTTAAATTTCACATGTGAGTGAAATTATGTGGTGTTTGTCTTTCTCTGACTTATTTCACTTAGCATAATACGCTCTAGTTCCATCCATGTTGTTGCAAATGGCAAGATTTCATTCTTTTTGATAGCTGAGCAATATTCCAGTGTGTGTGTGTGTACACACACCTCTTTTTCCATTCATCTCTTAATGGACATCTGGGCTCTTTCCATAATTTAGCTATTCTGGACATAGCTGCTATAAACTTTGGGGTGCATGTTCCCCTTTGAATCATTATGTTTGTATCCTTTGGATAAATACCTAGTAGTGCAATTGCTGGATCATGGAGTAGCTCTATTTTTAACTTTTAAGGAACCTCCATATTGTTTTCCAGAGTGGCTGCATCAGTTTGCATTCCCACCAACAACCTTTTTAGCTAGGTTTATTCCTAGGTATCTTAGAGTTTTTGGTACAATTGTGAATGGGGTCAATTCCTGATTTCTTTTTCTGCTGCTTCATTATTGGTGTATAGAAATGCAACAGATTTCTGTGCATTGATTTTATATCCTGCCACTTTGCTAAATTCATGTATCAGCCCTAGCAATTTTTTGGTGGAATCTTTTGGTTTTTCTACATAGAGTTTCATGTAATCTGTGAAGAGTGAAACTTTGACTTCTACCTTGCTGATTTGGATGCCTTTTATTTCTCTTTGTTTTCTGATTGCTGAGGCTAGGACTTCCAGTACTGGGTTAAACGATAGTGGTGAAAATGGACATCCCTGTCCTATTCCTGACCTTAGGGGAAAAGCTCTCAGTTTCTTTCATTGAAGATGATATTAGCATTGGGTCTTTTGTATATGGCCTTTATGATGTTGAGGTATGTTCCTTCTATCCCTTATGTATTAACATTTTAAAATTTCTCACCATATACTACTCTGGAGACTAACTCTCTGAGCAAAAGAACAACAACCCAGGAATTTTCTAGTCAAATCAAGTTATCTTTCATTGTTTTCTAAAAATTTAAGGGTTGTACACTTATGTAATTTATGGACTTGGGGTAGTAATGATGTATCAGTGTAGGTTTATCAGTTGTAACAGATGTACCACCTTGGTGGGGGACCTTGACAATGAAGAGGCTATGCATGTGAGGGGTCATGAGTATATGTGCAATCTCTGTACTTACCCCTCAATTTTGCTGTAAGTTTAAAATTTCTCTAAAGTCTATTAAAATCATAACAAAGGTGGGTATTTTAGTTACCACCTTTGGAATTAGTTTATTTTCAGTACCAGTGATGAAAGCCTGAGGGCTAAACTATTGTGAAGATATTAGGAACAGTGCTAAAATACCTTTAGGTGACTTGACAGTTTTTGAAATGCTAATGACAACCCCTTCTGTTACGTGGGAATTTATTCTTACTAAATTCTACATCTAGGTATATAAAGCAACCATATGTGAACACAAAAGTTTGAAACCACAATGATGAAAACTGTGAAAACTGGTTTATTCTCTACTGTTTGCTTTAACCTTTTTGTATGTAGTGGGGGGAAAGGGGGAAAATCTTATCCATTCCTATATAAATAGCATTTTTAATAGATTAATCAAATGTGTAGAAGGCTGAAGATAAAATCCATTCTTTTTCTACACAATCTCTGTAAAATCTCAGTGTTATGTGAGGGGTGGCTGGTATTTGTGAAGGGACTCACAGTGTTTTTTCACCTTGTCTCTGAAGACCTGGAGTGATATTGACAAGTTTATGAATAGGCATGTGAGGAATATGTCCTGGTTTTTATTTTTTAGTTGGAAAATTTTTATCAGACATTTTTACTTTCATTGTTACTTGTTACAAGTACATTTATTCATTTGATCTTCACAACAGCCTGTTATGAATATATACTATGGATTTCATATTTATAAATGAGGAAACTGAAGCACAGAGAGATGAAATAACTTGCCCAACGTCACACAGTTGGTAAGTGGTAAAACTAGGACTTGAACTTAAATACTCCAAATGTAGTGCCCAGATCTATGCCAGAATTCCTTCCTGCTTCTCTGTAATATATGCTCTAGTACTTTGCTATAATTATATGGCACTATTGTATTACAGTGATTGTACTTTTGTGTCTGGTATCCTCTTTTAGGGTAAAATGTGTAGAAATAAGTGAAAATGCAGTCTTCTAAGGCATTTTCAAACTAGTGGTAAAGGCACATAGTAATTGGGATAATACAGTATACAGTGGAAACACAGAAGGGGCACACGCTGTTTAGGACAACACACTCTTTGTGTGTGGGTGTCAAGCAGTTTCTAAGCAGCCATTTGGAAGCTGATAGGTTGGCTTGCCACATTTCCATATATTTGGCTTATAAGGGACAAAGGACTCAAGTGGATTTAGAGAGTTTATTGTAACACAGAAGGAAGCATGAGCTTTTGTTTGCATTGTTTCCCTGATCCCAAATCTCTACTGGGGCAATTTGCACAGGTAGAGTGGGGTGGATGCTGCACATACATTGGGTCTGTGTCATGGCTGAGGATCACTGAGCTTTGGAAACCCCAAACCTCATATGAGTGTTTCTGGAAAATTTTCCATTGCTCCCCTCTGGAAAGAGATATTATCTTCACTATCCTAGATTATAAGCAAATGTTCAGAGAGAGGAAGGAGAAAGTTTTTGTTTTTAAACTATCTTTGAGTATCCAGGAATGGAGTCATTTTCTCTCTGGAATTTAAATAAATCTGAACAAATGACTTAATTTCTAGACATGAAGAAATGTGAAAAATTCATGGAGAGTTATATTTCAAAGTAGGACACTTTTGAGCAGCCTTCACAGAATAAATAACTAAAATTTGAAGCTTGGGGGAAAGTTTTTCAAAAAGATTGAGTCCACAGGTTTCCATCAAAAACATAGAGGGAGCAATAGTTTTGATATGGCTAGAATATAGATGCAATACTTGGCAGATTATGTTGGAAAGGCATCCATTCTGAGCATTTTAGGCCACACTAAAGAGTTTATATTTCATCCTGAGATGAGTAGAGGGCCTTTGAATTCATTTACATAAAGGCATAAGCAGCCTTGCTTTAGGGAATATAACTCTTGGGATGTCTCGTAGGAGGAAGCTCAAAGCTAATTTTGTTATTTCTTCACAAACTATAAATAAAACATAAGCAAACCTTACCCAAAATGCAAGCCTTTTCAGGTCATATTTTTTTTTTATCCTTTGTTTTCCCTATTCTTTTTTTCTGATCCAAATTACTACTACTTTTCTTCCTCCTTTTCTATATTCTGCAAGTCTTTAATTCAATAGAAAACCAGATTTTCTGTACTCCCATCATTCTAGAGTCCTTTCCTTCACATGTCTCTCTTCTTCCTCATCTTGTCAAGGATGAATCTTTCATTTCTCTTACAGGGCCAGGAAGTAGAGACTGTATTAATCTAGATTCCCAGCACTGCCTTCAAATCACTTATCTCACATGTTCTTGTAAAACTGCTTTCTCAGTCTTGGCATATGAAATTTGGTTATCCACTTTAACTGTTGCTGTGTGTAAAATTTTACATATTTGTGAAAGATGTTGATATATAGCATAACTGTGATTCCTTATCTCAAGTCATAATATTGTCCCTGTTTATCTGTATGCTCTTACAGAAACCCCTACAGCATGGTAAATTCCATTTTTTGACTTCTTAAGATCCAAAACATTTCAGTTATACTTCATTTCAGCTACTCAAGCCCACAGCTATATTATCCAAACATAACAGCAACAGCAGTTGCTTCATTTCTAAAGTTAAACTGTCTATAACTGCTTTGTTAACCTCTTCCAGTTGTATTTATTATTTTAGTCCCCATAAATCATCACTTACTTGATGCCTTGATTTCTCCCATTGTAAAGTGCTTTCCTTGTCTTCAATTTCTTCTCTTTGTAGACTAAACCCAAAGAACATACATTCTATATTTTTATTTAAAAATATTTATTTATTTATTTATTTATTTATTTATTATGTAATGTTAGTCACCTTACAGTACATCATTAGTTTTTGATGTAGTGTTCCATGATTCATTGTTTGCATATAACACCCAGTGCTCCATGCAATACGTGCCCACCTTAATACCCATCACTGGGCTAACCCATCCCTCCTCCCCACTAAAACCCTCAGTTTGTTTCCCAGAGTTCATAGTCTCGCATGGGTCCATGTTGCATACATTCTATTTTAATGATGTAAATGCCCCCAACTCTATTGTCTCCTTGCCCTTTCTCACATCTGAGAAAACACCACCATAAATTTTATCAGCTCAGGGCGCCTGGGTGGCTCAGTTGGTTAAGCGACTGCCTTCAGCTCAGGTCATGATCCTGGAGTCCCGGGATTGAGTCCCGTATCGGGCTCCCTGCTCGGCAGGGAGTCTGCTTCTCCCTCTGACCCTCCTCCTTCTCATGCTCTCTGTCTCTCATTCTCTCTCTCTCTCAAATAAATAAATAAAATCTTTAAAAAAAAATTATCAGCTCTCTGTCTTTTTTATCCAGGTTTCTGAGCACTAAAGAAAATCCAAGCAAGTACATCAGGGACAATTTGAGTTCATCATGAAAAATCTCTAGATCCTAATTAATAATTTACAGAACCATTGATATTTAATTTTAGAGCTCTGTGAGATATTATCTCTAAGGTCTTTGAACTAAGTCTAGCAAACTATCAGTGAGATTTAGAAAATATGCTTTAATCCACTGAGTTCTTGCAAACTTGAATAGGAGGGATTATCCCTTATGAAAACCACAGTCCAGCATAGCAATAATTGTTGAATGTCTTGCCTATTTATAGAAATAGTAAGAGCTAATATTAATAATCATAAAACAGTTTGGATGGTGGATGTTTAAAAGTCAAAAACAGGTATTTCACAAGTTGCTTTCAATACAACTTTTGTTATTTCAATCAGATTTATCTTGTCCTTTAGTGTCTCTGGACACGGTAATTCCTAATGTAGTAGTAATTATTCTCTCATCCAAAATTTATTTTAGATGTGTTTTTCTTGAAGTATAATTCTCAAGTTTGTGTGTGTTTGTGTGTGTGTGTGTGTGCACTTTAGACCTAGTTTTATATTTATAACTTGAATCTATTTACTATACCTGTTACTAGGGCCTTTAAGATTATTATCATGCCAGCAATGGTCTTATTTTTCTTTTGTTGAATGTAAGAGATCAAAGGGCAGAGCACATATCTGAAATATTCTCTGATGGTCTTGCATTAACAGAAGAGCATTTAATAACTTTTCAAAAATGGTGATAATTTAAATATATCCCCCAAATTTTGCTGACATTGCTCTATCCCTTTCTTAACTCCCCTCATATATGAACACACAAACAAGCAACTTTTCTGAAGGCAAAAATTCCTTATCATGCCAGCATAATACAAAGCATGTTTACCAATGTTTTACTTAATATGTTAAGAGGTCAAGACAAACTCCTTCAAAAGAATAAAATATACATTCCAGGATATTTATAGAAAACATACAGGGATACGTTCTTAAGAGATGAAAAGCATATTTGGATTTAGTACGTAGTAATGCTTAACACATTTTTCTCCCTTTCTTTAGATGAGGATTAATTTTTCAGTTTGAATTATTGAATTGAAAATTTTATTTTTTATACTTTATTTGTAAATTTAACAGTCTAATAAAACTGAAGCTTGTAAAGACAGAATATTATCTGGAAGAAATTAGTGTTATTTCCTGTTTGAATTAGAGATGATCTAATGATTTTTTTTTTTTCCTAAATACCATCAACTTCTAGAAGAAATCCCTTAAAGGCGCCTGGGTGGCTTAATTGGTTAAGCATCTGCCTTTGGCTCAGGTCATGATCGCAGGGTCCTGGGATGGAGCCCTGTGTCAGACTCCATACTTGATGTGGAGTCTGCTTGTCTCTCTGTCTTTCCCTCTACTAGTGCACTCTCTCTCTCTCAAATAAATAAATAAAATCTTAAAAAAGACACTAAAATGAAGTTAGAAATAGTAAAATACTAAAGCAAGTACAAATGCTAGAACATTGATAACATTACTATCCTGATTAATACAAATGAAAGAAAAACAACAAATGTTAGAAATGAAGGGGAAATATAAATATCTATCATTTGATAGTGACAAAAATTAACATTAAAAATATTTTTAAAAAATTGAAACATAACTCTATAGATGTGTGACTTTGGGCAAGTCATTTTATCTTTTCAAGCTTTATTTTCTTCATCTAGAAATGAAGATACTAATAAAAGATTTTTGAGCATTTTGTACATATCTTAGATTATTATAGCTATTCAATATATAGTAATTAGATTTTACATTAAATTTTGTTAAATTACTTACCTTTGGGATAAGTTTTTAAAAAATTTTTATTGAGAAATAATTGGAATAAAGTAAATGACACATATTTCAAATGTGCATTTTGAGAAGTGTTACGATTTAGTTGAATCAGCAGTTGTTAAGTGCAGCCTCATGGTGCTGGATGGTGAGCCACAGTTGTCAGAAAAGACTGCAAGAGAAATTGAGATAGAGAAATTAATTAGTCATGGATCCTGGAGGGAGGCACACAGCAGGTCTCGAGGTGACATATAGGGAGGGCAAGGCAGGGTACAAGCAGAGAGGCAGGACCTAAGGAGTCCTTAGGGGGACCTAAGGGGTCCAGTAAGGGGTTTGTGGGTGGAATGCTTTGGAGTTCCCAAGGTAAGTCTGGATCTGTCAATTGAAACAAAAGAGAGAGGGATTTTGGGTAAGCATTATGGGGGTCTTATTGGAAGGGGACACAAGGGAAGGTCCTGGAAAGCAGGAGAGACTTTTTCACAAGGACTGTTGGGAAAGTCTTATCAAGAACTTAGTTTTACTTGTGGCTGGGGCTGTTATCTAGGACATGAACTTACATGAGGGGCTATTAAGGTTTTAGCCCCCTCCCCACCCCCAGGTCCTTTGGTCGAATGAAATGGATGCTGAGGTGTCAATACTATGCTGTAGCTTACCTAAACTCTCAACAATAACATGTACACATCAAAGAAACTATCATCATAATCAAGAGAATAAACATAGCCATCACCCCCAAAAGTTTCCTCATGTGCCTTTTTTTCTTAACATAAGGCTACAAAGGTTTTCTCCTGTATTTTCTCCTAGAAGTTTTACAATTTTAAATTTTACAATTAGGTTGATCTATTTTGAGTTTATTTTTGTATGAGTAGTAGATCATGAGTTTATTTTTGTATGAGTAGTAGACCAAAGTTTTATGTTGTTTTGGGGTTTTTTTTGCATGTGGATATCCAGTTACTCCAGAATCCATTTTTGGAAAAGTCTATCATTTTTTGCTAAATTTCCTTGCATTTTAACTGGGAATCAATTGTCTAAACATGAGTGAATCTATTTCTGTACTCTATATTTTTAATCAATTTTACTGCATCCATGCCAAAACCACTCATAATATCTCAAAATAAAGCATTTCCCCTATTTATTTTTTCTTTTCCAAGTTATTTCAGTTCTTTGAGTTTTGTTTTGTTTTGTTTTTTGATCCGTGGATGTTAGAATCAGTTTGCTGGCTATATAGCCTGCTGGGATTTTGACTGGGACTTCATTGTGGTTTTAAATAATTTCAGAACTGACACCTTAACATTAAATCTTCTGACCATGAACATGGTACATTTCTCCTTTTTTCCTTTTAGGTCTAATTTAATTTCTCTCAGTTATGTTTGTAGCTATCAGGGTTTTTTTTGTTTTGTTTTGCTTTGTTTTATTGTTTTAATCAGAAGTCTACTGTCTTTGAGACCAATTTTCTGAATTAAATTGTCTCTAAAGTACTCAAAGTTATTTCTGTTTTCCTGTTTTGGCTCTTAAAGGAACACTCACCAATTTCTCAACTCTTCTAGTTCTATATTAAAAGCAGCATTCTGAATAAGTCACCAGAGTAGTCCCCCAAAGTAAAAGTCAGTGTGATGGTTGTAAGATCAGTGACCATAACAATTATTTGACTTCCTTTTAGTGTAAATAGACTGAGTTCAAAGGGAATAGAAGAAATAGGGGAATAGAAGAAATGGGGAAAACAGTATAGGAGATAGATGATTTTATTCAACTAGAGCAAAATACGGAAATTACATAAGTAGGTCAAAAGTGTTTCTTACTATGTGGCAAAGATTCATCTTGCGTACTAGACAGTGATTTATAATTTTAGGAAGTTAGAATAGCCATCAGAAAACTTGATTTAGTTATATGCAATGAAGAGTAGACCTGAATAGATGGGTACAGTTTTGAAAGTTAGAAATGGGGAAATAATTTTTAATTTGATGGAACTGTTTTAAAAAAAACAGGCTATAAAAGATGGTGTGTTTTTTGTTTGTTTTGTTTTCTTAAAGTCTTCATCTGTGGTTTAATGGGAGTTGAGGAAGGGATAGTGGGAGATCAGGTTACGATGGAACTGTAATATTTTGCTTAGGAATTCATTTCATTATTTATGTGACAATTCACTACTAAATGTTCTTGTTTGCAAGTGACTAAATCAAGCATAAATTTTAGGACCAGAGTCTGGGACCAGTATGAATGATGAGAGGAAGAAGCACAGATGCTGTACTAGTACTAGAATTACTTCTAATGAGGGGAATATTTAGGGCAATGAGAATGAAAATGGGAGCCTATCAGTGATGTACCCTCCAAGAGAAGGAAGACAATACGTGTGACTTTAACAATACATTGCTTTGCTATCTGGACTCTCATTCTCTGAATTCTAGTAGGTTATTGCTTTCTAGAATACATGCAAGAAATCCAGCCATCATTAATCTGCCTCATTGTGTGCTAATTGTGTATATGTATAATTAAAATGATGCATTCATTGATGTATGCACTTATTTAAACTGTATTAATTTAAAATTGTGTTAGTACATGCTTGATAACATTTACTTAGTTTCTTAAGCACTTAGCAGCTATTTAGATATGAAGCTATACTTTTATCCCAAATATTTAAAGCAGTCCTAAAGAACTTATATGGACAAATCATTATTACAATTTAAATAACTACGTTATAAATAACTGAAAATAATTTCTTTTGAACATTCCATACTTTTAAACTTTTCAAAAATCTTTATTTTTTGGTTTGTAATTAGTATGAATTAATGAGGTTCTTGCTATAAAATTCATTCCAATTTCCTCGCTAATCAAAATTCATTCTTGCCTGCTCTGAAGGTGTGGTTTGGATGATTGAATATTATGTTCTCTGTGGTTTCTCCACTCACAGGTCAATTAACTCCTTTGCTTCAACTTCTCTGTTTGGAAAATGGCTCTCTTATTGCTTGTAATTCAGCTTTCTCACAGGAGTGCTGTGAAGTATAATGAAGAGGGAAGTAGTACTGACAAATTGAAATTGAACAGAACTGAGGATTCAAGGATCTATGATTTGCACCTGGTCTTGTTAGTCAAGAAATATTGTAAATTAAACTTTTTCAAGACTTAAATTGTCCTTGTATAAAATAATAGAATGAGTTTTCCTGTTATTTTTTGGAAAGACTTAAGTACCATCTATGAGAGAAGAGATAAAAAGGGGAAATAATAGCCAGAAGTAAAAGTAACGAATATTAAATTGAGATACTGAAAGAAGATCAGTTTGTAAAGAAGAAAAGTGAGGGGAGTGGGGGAGTTGAGAAGGAACATTAGCAGATCCAATGCTTCAAGAAGGAGAGGACAGAAACTGGAACTCATTTTTCCTGACTTTTTCCTCACTTGTAGGCACATTAGAGTAAAACTTCAAACTAAGAAAGATGTGGGAAGAACTGGCAGTGTGAGTGTGGGAAAAGGTAGAATAAACAGAAAGCTGATCTCCTTAGTAATAGGTTGGCTACCTGTTGGTTCTCTTTTAACTAAAGAAGTGAGGGGGAAAAGGAGGAGTTGAGAGAAAAAAGACACATACAAGGAAAGCAGACAAGTCATTAGAACATCTAAAGGCAATTCTTTATCTGAAGACATTCAGGGGAAATGGCAGTGGATAGATCCTTGGTAATCTGAAGAGTATTGAGAATGCCTTTCACAGATAACATGAATGGGAGAGCATTTTGTAAATTGTAGAAGTGTATGGATATGTTTAAAGGAAGTATTTAGAAGGAAGATTATTGAATTCAAAATATACAGGACTTTTTTTAATTCCAGAGACTGTCTACATTGGCATTAATGTCATTAAATAGGGCAAGGGTGAAGCGTCTTATTTAGAATTTTGTTGTTTCCTTAGATGACAACTTCCGGTTTAAAGAGATCAACTTCATTTCTATTCCTGAGACTTCCAGTGTGATTATGGGAAGAAAGAAATAAGGTTGAATATAATAAGGAAGTTAATATCTCATTATTAATCATCCTTTACTCTGGAGTAAAGAAAAGTAATCATAAGTATATTTAGTGACATGGCAGCAGCCATAAATATATAAACTGAAGAGTCAAATGAATTTGCCTCATACTTAAGGATAGAGCTGTGTCCAAGGAAGATTTCACCAAAAAGTTTTCTATATCAGCATGCATTTGTAGCATTGAAAATAGAGAAAACTGATATATGACCACTAAATCTTATTCAGGGCAATTTGAAAAGTCATATATTTGTATTGGAATTGATCAGAATTTCATATTTACTCAGATATGAGTAAATTGAAAATTTTTATTCTTAAAAATTCATGTTCTATTCCTTAATGATTCCTAAGCTTTGTTCTTGTCAAATAATTTAATGTCATATGCTAATATCACCAGTATAGGAATTGTAAACTAATATGCCTATTAGAATTTCATTTGGCAGCTATTCAATGAAGCATCTCTATCCTTGTCTGACACTCTTACCTTTCACACTTACAAGTGTTTTCTTTTTTCCCTGATTCTTCCTGTCTGACTCTCAACCCCCTGATGCATTCTTGCAATGAGGATGATAAAACAGAAGAAAGTTCTTAAATAAATCATAGCTCATTGGTTGAAGAAGGATTTTGCATAGCTTCTCAAGGCCATCTCATTGTTTCTCTAACTACTGGAGTTGTTACCTACTCTGTTCCCCATGCTGATGACAATGGCCTACTGCATAATGTCTTTTTTCTTGGTCTGTTCATTAGGTGAACTCTGAAGCTGGGAGCATCTTAGTGACAGAAATATGTTTTTGGCATTCACTTTCACCAAATCCTATGCGGGAAAATCTCCTGAGAGCATCCATGTTTTTCTTATGCTTAGGCAGTGATACATATCCTATCTTCTCTGGATATGATTAACATTGCTTTTCCAGGCAAATGGTGGGCAGATCCCCAAACTCCTTCTCCTTAGCTGATGCTTTGTTCCCTTCCACAGAACCATGAGGAATTGTTTCTCTTCCTCTCTTTCCTTGAAACATGAGGAGGGACTAAAGATAGGAGTGTGGTAGTATTCCCCCGAGCTTAACAAGCCTCTTACATCTCCAGATAAATCTCCAGATAAAAAATAAGCAAGCCCTTGTTCAGGCATACTCCCAAATTCCAGGGGTATTTCTGTTAATCACTGTTTTTCTCACCAGACATACAAACACATTCAAGGAGAAAAGATATTAAAAAAAAAAAATCTTTAATGTCCAGAAATTCTACGTTCATTGGGTAGATAGTCTCAAAGGTGGTCCCCATGATACCTACCTTCTGGTCCTCATGCACTCATGAAATGCCCTAACCTTGACAGTTAATGGAATCTTTGAATTGCTTTTAACCATTAGAAGACAGCAAAAGTGAGGGATATGTATATGACCACGGTACATTTTCAGCCATCTTACCAGGAAACTCTTTCTCCCTCATCAGATTTGAAGAGGCAGACTGGCTTGCTGTCCACATCCATATGGAGAGGGTAATGAGGCAAGAAACTGAGGACAGACTCTGACCAACAGCCAATAAAGGAAAAAAAAAAAAAAGATTTTTCTTCATCAAGAAGCAGCTCTTTGCAAAATCAAGCCTCAGATGATACTCTACCTCTGGCAGACACCTAGACTGCAACTTTATGAGATCCTGAAGCGAAGGACCAAGGTAAGCAGTGCCCAGAATCTTGACCCCCCGAAACTGTGAGATAATAAATGTGAGCATTTCTAAGCATCTAAAATTGTGATAATATTGTTAAAACAAATAACCACTACGTTGAGGAAAGACTAATCTCTCCTCACTAGCAAGCTTTATTTTTTGTATTGATCAGTAAGAGATAAGGTTGGAGAAAAACTAGCCTTTTAGTTTACATTGACACAGTTTATCTCACAGTGACAAGTTTTGCCTCTGAACTTTACCAAGAGTGATGGACGTGGGTGGGAAGGGAAGTGGTAATGGTCTTGAGGGGTGGAAATACATAAAAGGTGACTGTGTTGCAATTAAATAAAAAAGAACAAAAAAGAGAACTTTCATTATAAGCTGTAATATAAGAGGGACTGTGGGAAAAGGAAGAGAAAATATAATGAGAAAATGCCTACTAAATAGTGGAAAGACCAGTAAAAGAAGAAAATCATAAAAATAATTGTATACTCTGAAAAGTCTGTCTTTGGTTGATCTACCAAAATCAATAATGAAGGAAAGAACAAGCAAGTGGGATCCTATAAAACATCAAATCAGATTTTTTTTTAATTTTTTTTTTATTCTTATGTTAATCCCCATACATTACATCATTAGTTTTAGATGAAGTGTTCCATGATTCATTGTTTGTGCATAACACCCAGTGCTCCATGAAGAACGTGCCCTCCTCAGTACCCACCACCAGGCTAACCCATCCTCCCACCCCCCTCCCCTCTAGAACCCTGTTTGTTTTTCAGAGTCCATCGTCTCTCATGGTTCGTCTACCCCTCCGATTTCCCCCGCTTCATTCTTCCCCTCCCGCTACCTTCTTCTTCTTTTTTTTTTTCTTTTTTTCTTAACATATATTGCATTATTTGTTTCAGAGGTACAGATCTGAGATTCAACAGTCTTGCACAATTCACAGCGCTTACCAGAGCACATACCCTCCCCAGTGTCTATCACCCAGTCACCCCATCCTTCCCACCCCACCCCCCACTCCAGCAACCCTCAGTTTGTTTCCTGAGATTAAGAATTCCTCATATCAGTGAGATCATATGATACATGTCTTTCTCTGTTTGACTTATTTCACTCAACATAATACCCTCCAGTTCCATCCACGTCGTTGCAAATGGCAAGATCTCGTTCCTTTTGATGGCTGCATAATATTCCATTGTATATATATATACCAGATCTTCTTTATCCATTCATCTGTTGATGGACATCTTGGCTCTTTCCACAGTTTGGCTATTGTGGACATTGCTGCTATAAACATCGGGGTGCACGTACCCCTTCGGATCCCTACTTTTGTATCTTTGGGGTAAATACCCAGTAGTGCAATTGCTGGATCATATGGTAGCTCTATTTTCAACTTTTTGAGGAACCTCCATACAGTTTTCCAGAGTGGCTGCACCAGCTTGCATTCCCACCAACAGTGTAGGAGGGTTCCCCTTTCTCCGCATCCCCGCCAACATCTGTCATTTCCTGACTTGTTAATTTTAGCCATTCTGACAGGTGTGAGGTGGTATCTCATTGAGGTTTTGATTTGGATTTCCCTGATGCCGAGCGATATTGAGCACTTTTTCATGTGTCTGTTGGCCATTTGGATGTCTTCTTTGGAAAAATGTCTTTTCATGTCTTCTGCCCATTTCTTGATTGGATTCTTTGTTCTTTGGGTGTTGAGTTTGATGAGTTCTTTATAGATTTTGGATACTAGCCCTTTATCTGATATGTCATTTGCAAACATCTTCTCCCATTCTGTTGGTTGTCTTTTGGTTTTGTTGACTGTTTCCTTTGCTTTGCAAAAGCTTTTTATCTTGATGAAGTCCCAATAGTTCATTTTTGCCCTTGCCTCCCTTGCCTTTGGCGATGTTTCTAGGAAGAAGTTGCTTCGGCTGAGGTCAAAGAGGTTGCTGCCTGTGTTCTCCTTTAGGATTTTGAAGGACTCCTGTCTCACATTGAGGTCTTTCAACCATTTGGAGTCTATTTTTGTGTGTGGTGTAAGGAAATGGTCCAGTTTCATTCTTCTGCATGTGGCTATCCAATTTTCCCAACACCATTTGTTGAAGAGACTGTCTTTGTTCCATTGGACATTCTTTCCTGCTTTGTCAAAGATGAGTTGACCATAGAGTTGAGGGTCCATTTCTGGGCTCTCTATTCTGTTCCATTGATCTATGTGTCTGTTTTTGTGCCAGTACCATGCTGTCTTGATGATGACAGCTTTGTAATAGAGCTGGAAGTCCGGAATTGTGATGCCGCCGGCTTTGCTTTTCTTTTTCAACATTCCTCTGGCTATGTGGGGTCTTTTCTGGTTCCATACAAATTTTAGGATTATTTGTTCCATTTCTTTGAAAAAAGTGGATGGTATTTTGATGGGGATTGCATTGAATGTGTAGATTGCTCTAGGTAGCATTGATATCTTCACAATATTTGTTCTTCCAATCCATGAGCATGGAATGTTTTTCCATTTCTTTGTGTCTTCCTCAATTTCTTTCATGAGTATTTTATAGTTTTCTGAGTACAGATCCTTTGTGTCTTTGGTTAGATTTATTCCTAGGTATCTTATGGTTTTGGGTGCAATTGTAAATGGGATCGACTCCTTAATTTCTCTTTCTTCTGTCTTGTTGTTGGTGTATAGGAATGCCACTGACTTCTGTGCATTGATTTTATATCCTGCCACTTGACTGAATTCCTGTATGAGTTCTAGCAGTTTTGGGGTGGAGTCTTTTGGGTTTTCCACATAAAGTATCATATCATCTGCAAAGAGTGAGAGTTTGACTTCTTCTTTGCCAATTTGGATGCCTTTGATTTCTTTTTGTTGTCTGATTGCTGTGGCTAGGACTTCCAATACTATGTTGAATAGCAGTGGTGATAGTGGACATCCCTGCCGCGTTCCTGACCTTAGGGGGAAAGCTCTCAGTTTTTCCCCATTGAGAATGATATTCGCTGTAGGTTTTTCATAGATGGCTTTTACGATATTGAGGTATGTACCCTCTATGCCTATACTCTGAAGAGTTTTGATCAAGAAAGGATGCTGTACTTTGTCAAATGCTTTTTCTGCATCTATTGAGAGGATCATATGATTCTTGTTCTTTCTTTTGTTAATGTATTGTATCACATTGATTGATTTGCGGATGTTGAACCAACCTTGCAGCCCAGGGACAAATCCCACTTGGTCGTGGTGAATAATCCTTTTAATGTACTGTTGGATCCTATTGGCTAGTATTTTGGTGAGAATTTTTGCATCCATGTTCATCAGGGATATTGGTCTGTAATTCTCCTTTTTGATGGGGTCTTTGTCTGGTTTTGGGATCAAGGTAATGCTGGCCTCATAAAATGAGTTGGGAAGTTTTCCTTCCATTTCTATTTTTTGGAACAGTTTCAGAAGAATAGGTATTAAGTCTTCTTGAAATGTTTGGTAGAATTCCCCTGGGAAGCCATCTGGCCCTGGGCTTTTGTTTTTTGGGAGATTTTTGATGACTGCTTCAATTTCCTTAGTGGTTATAGGTCTGTTCAGGTTTTCTATTTCATCCTGGTTCAGTTTTGGTAGTTGGTACATCTCTAGAAATGCATCCATTTCTTCCAGGTTATTTAATTTGCTGGCATAGAGTTGCTCATAATCTGTTCTTATAATTGTTTGTATTTCTTTGGTGTTGGTTGTGATCTCTCCTCTTTCATTCATGATTTTGTTGATGTGGGTCATTTCTCTTCTCTTTTTGATAAGTCTGGCCAGGGGTTTATCAATCTTGTTAATTCTTTCAAAGAACCAGTTCCTAGTTTCGTTGATCTGTTCTACTGTTCTTTTAGTTTCTATTTCATTGATTTCTGCTCTGATCTTGATTATTTCTCTTCTCCTGCTGGGTTTAGGCTTTATTTGCTGTTCTTTCTCCAGCTCCTTTAGGTGTAGGGTTAGGTTGTATACTTGAGACCTTTCTTGCTTCTTGAGAAAGGCTTGTATTGCTATATACTTTCCTCTTAGGACTGACTTTGCTGCATCCCAAAGATTTTGAATAGTTGTGTTTTCATTTTCATTGGTTTCCATGTATTTTTTTAATTCTTCTTTAATTTCCTGGTTGACCCATTCGTTCTTTAGTAGGATGCTCTTTAGCCTCCATGTATTTGAGTTCTTTCTGACTTTTGTCTTGTGATTGAGCTCTAGTTTCAAAGCATTGTGGTCTGAAAATAGGCAGGGAATGATTCCAATCTTTTGGTACCGGTTGAGACCTGATTTATGACCTAGGATGTGATCTATTCTGGAGAATGTTCCATGGGCACTAGAGAACAATGTGTATTCCGTTGCTTTGGGGTGGAATGTTCTGAATATGTCTGTAAAGTCCATTTGGTCCAGTGTGTCATTTAAAGTCTTTATTTCCTTGTTGATCTTTTGCTGAGATGATCTGTCCATTTCAGTGAGGGGGGTGTTAAAGTCCCCCACTATTATTGTATTGTTGTCGATGTGTTTCTTTGCTTTTGTTATTAATTGGCTTATATAATTGGCTGCTCCCATGTTAGGGGCATAGATATTTACAATTGTTAGATCTTCTTGTTGGATAGATCCTTTAAGTATGATATAGTGTCCGTTCTCATCTCTTATTACAGTCTTTGGTTTAAAATCTAATTTGTCTGATATAAGGATTGCCACCCCAGCTTTCTTTTGGTGTCCATTAGCATGGTAAATGGTTTTCCACCCCCTCACTTTCAATCTGGGGCTGTCTTTGGGTTGAAAATGAGTCTCTTGCAGACAGCATATCGATGGGTCTTGTTTTTTAATCCAGTCTGATAGCCTGTGTCTTTTGATTGGGGCATTGAGCCCATTTACATTCAGGGTAACTATTGAAAGATAGGAATTTAGTGCCATTGTATTGCCTGTAAGGTGACTGTTACCGTATATTGTCTGTGTTCCTTTCTGGTCTATGTTGCTTTTGGGGTCTCTCTTTGCTTAGAGGACTCCTTTCAAGATTTCCTGTAGGGCTGGTTTTGTGTTTGCAAATTCCTTTAGTTTTTGTTTGTCCTGGAAGCTTTTTATCTCTCCTTCAATTTTCAATGACAGCCTAGCTGGATATAGTATTCTTGGCTGCATATTTTTCTCGTTTAGTGCTCTGAATATATCCTGCCAGTCCTTTCTGGCCTGCCAGGTCTCTGTGGATAGGTCTGTTGCCAATCTAATGTTTCTACCCTTGTAGGTTACATATCTCTTCTCCCGAGCTGCTTTCAGGATTTTCTCTTTGTCTATGAGACTCGTAAGTTTTACTATTAGATGTCGGGGTGTTGACCTATTTTTATTGATTTTGAGAGGGGTTCTCTGTGCTTCCTGGATTTTGAGGCCTGTTTCCTTCCCCAAATTAGGGAAGTTCTCTGCTATAATTTGCTCCATTATACCTTCTGCCCCTCTCTCTCTTTCTTCTTCTTCTGGGATCCCAATTATTCTAATGTTGTTTCGTCTTATGGTATCGCTTATCTCTCGAATTCTGCCCTCGTGATCCAGTAGTTGTTTATCTCTCTTTTTCTCAGCTTCTTTATTTTCCATCATTTCATCTTCTATATTACTGATTCTCTCTTCTGCCTCATTTATTCTAGCAGTTAGCGCCCCCATTTTTGATTGCACCTCATTAATAGCCTTTTTGATTTCTACTTGGTTGGATTTTAGTTCTTTTACTTCTCCAGAAAGGGTTTCTCTAATAACTTCCATATTTTTTTCAAGCCCAGCTAGTATCTTTAAAGTGATGATTCTGAACTCTAGATCTGACATTGTACTAATGTCCGTATTGAGTAGGTCCCTGGCAGTCGGTACTACCTCTTGTTCTTTTTGTTGAGGTGATTTTTTCCGTCTTGTCATTTTGTGCAGAGGAGAATAGATTAATGAGAGAACAAAATGCTAGCAGAGTAACAACGTCCTCAGAAAATATACTCTAAACAAATCAGAAAAAACCTGAAGCAGTGGGAAAAGAAAGGGAAAGAGAGAAAAAAGAAAAAGAAAAAAAAGAAAAAGATAAAGATAAAAACGAAAACAAACAAAACAAAACAACAACAAAAAAACCAGAATGTGATCAAATATGATCAGTGCCACACACTAGATTTGGGGTGTATTTTGGTCTTTTAAAAGAAAGTGCCTCCCAAAATTTTAAAGAAAGAAAAACTTATATATGTACAAAAATAAGGGTTGATATGATGAAGGGATGGAATATGACTGTAAAGATGGAAATTATAAAAAATTTTATAAAAGGAATTGATAAGAAGTTGTTTAAAAAAAGAAAGAAGAGGATTTAAAAAAAGAAAAAAAAAGGGAGAGGATGTGATCAGGCAGGGGAACAGAAAACACCATATACTAGAGATTTAGGGTATATTTTGATCTGTTAGAAGAAACTATCTCAAAATTTTAAAGAGAGAACAACTTATATATATAAGCCAAAAATATGGGTAACTACTATGAAGGGATAGAATATGACTCTAAAAATGAAAAATAAAAATGTTTTTTTTTAAAAAAAAAGGGATTGATAAGATGTTGGTTGAAAAAGGGAAAAAGAAAAATTCAAAAAGAATAAAAAAAGAAAAAAAGACAGTTAAAAAAAAAATTAACTTTGAAAGACTACAGAATCATGGTAAAAAAGCCATGAATTCTAGTGCAGTAGTCCCCTAGAGCTGGAGTTCTGCCGTTCTCATTGATGGGTAAACTTGGTCTTGGCTGGCTGTTCTCGCTGATCTTCTGGGGAGGGGCCTGTTGCCGTGGTTTCCAAATGTCTTTGCTGGAGGCAGAATTGCCCCGCCCTTGCCCCCTCCCAGCTAAGTAATCTGCTGGGGTTTGCTCTCCGGGGCTTATGTTCCCTGCGAGCTTTCCGTACAGCTTTGGAGGCGGAGAGTGAAAATGGCTGCCTCCCAATCTCCGCCCCGGATGAGCCGAGAACTCGGGGTCCCGCTTCTCAGTGAGCCCCCAGAGAAAAGCCGTCAGTCACTCCCGTCTCCCCGGTCTCCGGCCGCACTCCGTGCTCACCCGGCCTGTGACCGCGCGTTTCTATCTCTGGCACCCGACCCCGGGTGGAGTCTCCAAACCCAGCAGATCCCTGCGGCGCACTCACGGGCGGCTCCTCCCGGGGGAGGAAGGTGAGTCTCCCCGGATCTGCCGCTTGTTGGGTCCCTGCTGGAGGAGCAGGGGCCTGACTGTGCCGCGGATCACGGTTTATGGCAACCCCGAGCTGAGAGCCCGCGCCTGGGCTCCGCCTCTGCAGCCGGCTTCCCTGCTCCGATACCTGGGAGCTCTGCCACACTCAGGCACCCCCGGTCTTTCTGTGACCCGTGGGTCCTGAGACCACACTGTCCCGGAGGGTTCCACCCCCGCTTAGCCACCAGAGTGACGTCCCTCAGTGGAGCAGACTTTTAAAAGTTCCGATTTTGTGCCCCGCGGCTCTATCACTTGCCAGAAGCGGCCGCCGGAGGCCCCTCCCCCGCCGTCTATCCTCCCGAATATCGCCTCGGATTCACTTCTCCGCACGTCCTACCTTCCAGAAAGTGGTCGCTTTTCTGATGAGAGAGTTGTTGCTCTTCTTTTCTTCGACCTCCTGTTGAGTTTGTAGGTGTTCAGAATGGTTTGATCCCTATCCAGCTGAATTCCTGAGAGGAGACGAAATCCAGGTCTCCTACTCCTCCGCCATCTTGCTCCGCCCCCCCCCCAGATTTTTTTAATGGAGTTATAAGGAACAGAAGCTAGCTTGATGTTACCAAAGAAAAATTAAAGTCAGAAATCATCAATTTTAGTAAGAAATAAGGTCCCTAAATATAACTATGCATCTAATGAAGGAATTTTTTTTCCAAAAGTTTATTCCTACAGGAAAACAAGCCAAATTCAAAAGGGCTTTGAAAGATAGGCATGTCAAAATAAGCCCAGAAATTGGCAAATGTCATTAAGTATGTGTTTCTTAATGTAATCATAGAGGAGGCAGAAAACTAAAGTATGGTGAATTTTGTTGACACGATATGGTTTCCTTCTCCTATGTTATAATACTCTAAGGTTTGAAAGCATAAATTCGTCCCCAGGAAGCAGAGAGCATTTTAAAAGTTTCCCAAGGAAAAAGGGACATTTTCAGTCAATTGAATAAAGATTTTTCTAGCTGTTTATGTTAACCTATGGCAAGTGTTTTCAATGTGACTACATTTTAGAGAAAGAGAAAATCAAAATGTAGGTGGAAATATTTGACAACTACACAAAAAATGCAAAATATTATTTTAAAGAGAAAAAGGAATGGTGTAAATTTTGAAGCTTTTTAAAAAATTCATGTTAGCTCAATAAAAATTAAATTCAAACTATCAGATATTTACTAAAGTTTTGACTCGTTATTTCTGGCAGTGATACATTTGACAAAAAATAACAAGAAATAAACATATCACCAAGTGCTTCATAATTTAGGAGAAATAGTGCTTGGAGACACAACAAAATACAGTCCTTATATCTGAGTTCAGAGCAGCTATCTGACAATGTATCTGGGATCTGTTTGACAACATATCAGGGTACTAGTTTCCATCAAATTTTTTATTGAACTAGATACTAGTAAGTAGAATAGAAAACAGAAAAAAAATAGACTAATACTCAAGTATTTGTTGCATAAAGATTTTTATGCAGCTTTTAACTCTGAACATAGACAGTTGATAAGGAAAAGGAAAATGGTATGTTGAATCCAGTGCTGGTCTACAAGGATATGCTTTTTTAAAGTTGTGTGGTGACAAAAATGCATTATGACTTTCAAATTTTCAATCTGTGCACAGAGAAAGGAGATGATGAGGAAAACTAGATCATGAAAGAATTGAATATGCTGTTCTCCTTTATTGTTGGGTTTTTGAAAAGTTTGTGAAAAGGCCCAAACATAGTAGGAAAATTAAGTGATTATTTCCTTTGTAATTGGAATAAAGTGAAATGAGGCTTGAAATAGAATTTGAAGATAAATAAAAATCATCTGGTAGAGAAAAGTAGGAAGGGCAGTCTAGAAAGAGAAACAACATATGCAAAAGACTGTCAACAGGAAATCTAAGTAGTTTTTTATTGCTGATTTTGTCTGCTAGTGAGAGGCAGGAAGTAAAGTGATACAGTTTGGAGATTGAGAAAACAAATTTAAAAATCTAAGAGGTAAAGTACCAAGAAAACTTGATGACTAATTAACATGGGGGTGAGAGAGGGTGGAGTAGAGGATGCCTGAGCTTTCAATAAGGACAGCTGGGTAGATAATGGTGTCGCCTACAGAGACAGCAAATACAAGAATAATCAGATGTGTAGTCGTGAGTGGTGGAACAGAGAGCAGAAAAACAAGAGCAGTTTAAGATAATTTTACTTTGGAACACTGAAGCGCGGATGCCAGTTAAGGCATTTTATATGAAGGGCTAAAGTAAGTTTATAGTATGATTTATAAATTAAAATAAGTTTCAAAATATCTTACATTGTTTTATTGAAGTAAAACTACCTACAAAAAGGTGCACCAATCTTAAATATTTAGCTCAATGAATTCTCATAAAAATGCACACACTGTAACCTCCAGCCAGGTTGGGAACTAGAATAAAAATATGACCTCAAAAGGCCACTTTGTGCTACTCTGAAACACCATGCAGTCTGCCTCCTAAGAGGTAATCACTATATGCATTCTTAATATGATGGATTTGTTTTGCTGGGTTTTCATCTGTGTACAATGGAATCATGAAGCATATTCATTTGTGTCTTACTTTTTCTTTGTTACTCTTCTTAAGTATCTTCATCTGCACCTGCCATCATTTTTCGCTGCCTTTTCATTGATTGAGGAATTTTTTTTTTTAAAGATTTTATTTATTTATTTGAGACAGAGAGAATGAGAGAGAGAGAGCACATGAGAGGGGGGAGAGTCAGAGGGAGAAGCAGGCTCCCTGCCGAGCAGAGAGCCCGATGCGGGACTCGATCCAGGGACTCCAGGATCATGACCTGAGCCGAAAGCAGTCGCTTAACCAACTGAGCCACCCAGGCGCCCTGATTGAGGAATTTTTTAAGTTTATTTTTTCCACTGTTTTTTTTTTTTCTTCCTGTTGGTCACTTCTATTATTGACTCTGAGGACAACTTTTTTTGTTTTTCCTTACAACTCTTTTCTTTGTCAAGATCATTCTCTCTACCCCCCAATGGCAATATGTAGCCTCTATTTTCAGTTAAATATATGTAAACTTATTTAACTCTTATGACAACCCATTGGATAGATATTATTACTATTATATTTATTATATCTAATTACATGCATTGTATTATTTTTATTAGATTTCTATTATATTTTATAATATATAAAATATGAATAATATTGTATTTTATATAATATTACCATTTCTATTATACATAAGGAATCTGAGGCTCAGAAAGTTTAAATGACTTGCTCATTAACTGGTAAGGAGTTGTAGTGAGGATCTGAATTCATAAATGACTTAAACATTTATATTTGATGTGATATTTATAATATCCATATAGAAAAATCTGCATAATATCAGAGCTATGAACACATACCTTAGAATCTAAAATTGTAGTCCCCAGAAAAGGAACATCAGGATCAACTGGGAAATTTTTAGGAATGCACATTCTGTGGTTGTACCCAGATTTATCAAATCTGTATTTTAACAAGCTTATCCTTATGCATGCTAAAAATTTGAGAACCAGTGCTTTAAAATATTCTTTGCTATAAAGTTTGCATGAGGCTGAACTAAAACGAACTAATTTTACTAAGGGCACAAACTCTACAATAATTACTTCGTTAGTATTTGCTAATGGCTAAGTGATTAAAAAATATCATTTACAATGTTGTGGTAAGAATATATAGAGACATGTTGAAAATATGAACACCTCATTTGAATTTTAGTTGGTAAGGCTAGTAGACTAAAAATTAAATTTCAGGATCTTAAATCAATGGAGAGCATTTACACTGGCACTTTTATGAGTTCCTAGAAATAAATTTGAGTGCAGAAAAAAATAGGTAAGTATAGAAATGTGGAACAGTATCTTATATAGAGATTTCTTCTAGGGAAAATTATGTTTGAATAATTTTTTAAATGAATTGGTGAGGGAAAACAGCTCTTGGAAAAACTGGTTAAGGAATATTAAAAGTAACCATTTTATTTTATTTATTTTATTTTTTTTTAAAGATTTTATTTATTTATCTGAGACAGAGAGAATGAGAGAGACAGAGAGCACATGAGAGGGGGGAGGGTCAGAGGGAGAAGCAGACTCCCTGCTGAGCCAGGAGCCCGATGCCGGATTCGATCCCGGGACTCCAGGATCATGACCTGAGCCGAAGGCAGTCGCTTAACCAACTGAGCCACCCAGGCGCCCTAAAAGTAACCATTTTAGAGGAGATTACAAGGAACTATTTTTATGTCATGAAAAATGCAGAAAAACAGGCATAAGGTATTTCAGTTCATTGCCGGGGACTCTGCTTTTAAAATCTGTTTTCAATCTTACTGTTTTATGTGAGAGTAAAACTGAATTTGACACACTTCAGAATTAGTATAGTTACTTTTGAAATTTAAATTAGTTTATTTCAGAAAATCTTCCATGTTCTCAAATTTTTGGTACTGTAGTTTTGACTTGCGTGTTACTGAGATAGTTGTACAGTATCGGTCAACTTATAGGTCTGTAAACAACCACACCACTCAGACTTGTATTATTGTCCCATCCTAGAGCCTGAGTTGTAGCTTTTTCTGAGTTGTAATATTTTTAATTTGTAAACAGAATGTTCAAAGGTGCATGATGACATTTATCATATTTGGATTTATGTTTGTGGGAAAAAAAGAATGGAAACAGCCTAAATGGTCAGAATACTATCTGGTTAAATAATTGTGGTTTATCAGTATAATGAAATGCTGTTAAGACTAATGTAAAATCATGCTGAAGTGTTATATACGATAATGGGGAAACGGTGTTAAATTGGTAAGAGAAAAGAGAAGAATATAAGATAGTTTCATATGATTGTATAAAAAAAAGTGCATTTCGGACTTGAGGAAAACCTACCGCAAGGTTTTTAGCATTGTTTATTTGTGTTAGGTGAAATTACAACCAGGGGGAAATGACCACTGTTTGCTTTCCTGGGTTTTCCAGTTTTTCTGCCACATAGGTATCTGTTTGATAATTAGAGAAATAATTGTTAAAAATCTCCTTCGTATAATAATTCTGAATTCCAAATTGTTGAATATTATAGAAAATCATTAAAAGTGATTTGAAAACATGATATTTTGTTCATTTGAAATAACAGCTCTTTGGGTTGGGATAAAGTTGAGAGCAAATAGAAGTGACTGATTAAAGCATGCCACTGTTTTCTGCATTTTGTCAGAATCTATGAATTGAAGCAGAAAATATTTGTGGTCACACAGTGAAAAAATAATTGAAATAGAGTTTACTAATTTTCAAGAGAAGAAAGGAAGGTTGGAATAAAAGTTTAGATTTTTCCCTTGGTCCTTCTTTGCCGCAGCCATTGTGTGTGTGCTCCCATCAACTTCTTAGGCCCAACACAGGGTGGATGGTATGTGATATACTCCGTTTATGATACTAGATTGAGCAGTTTATTATACTAGATGAGGTACAGGCAGAAAACAATGGGTTGTTTTTCTCTAGTTCCTGTTAACATCTCTTAGATACTTATTTCCCTGTCCCTCATTGAAAAGTCCTTCAGATCCCTCTTAATTAAATGAAAGTCTACTTTAAAACAATGATCACATAAATTTCAAACTTTCATCCATTTTATAACTTACACCCTTTCCTAGTTCAGGTTTACCTTAAGTCTGAAAAACCTGCAGCAGGAAATTCAGGTATGATCCATTCTCCTTCATTACCTGTCACTGTTTTGGACCTCTAGAGAGTTGGAGCTATAGGAGAGACGAAGTAAGAGGAAACTCAGAACATTCTGGATGTTAATAATTTACTGTTAGTTTCCTCTGGATGCTCTGATTGCACAATTGTTGGCTCTTTCGTAGGATCCCCTAGAGGTCACCTTCCTCCTTTGAGAATTTCTCATTATAAATTCTCCTCACACAGTGATAAATTCTCAGGCTTTCTACTTAAAACTTTGTCTTTTACCCTTGGTCTCCAGTGATTCATCCCTTTCATTGTTTTATCCATACAGGCAATTCTCATCTTTCAATTTCTTCCCAAAATGGACCTGGTCCAGCTCTCTTTTGTGAGATCCACATCTCATCTAGGAGAAACTAGCCTACCGTCTTCCTCCAAATTTTGGAAAAACAAGCTCTTAGCAAAATAGTCTAGTCTCTTTCCTCTGACACTGGGCAAGGCACTTCTAGCCACTGACTCCTGCCTTTGTTTTTTTCCAGGCCAAAGTCCTATGGCAATTTGTTACATTTGAAAGATACTATGGCTAATTATAAGATTCTTTTTAATTATAAGATTTTTAACTAACAAAAACAATCGCTTCATTATCTTTTGGCATTTAATTTTGGGTCTTTATATTCATATTTTCTCTCTCCCTGCCTTTTTATGTAACATTATAGGCAACATATTCTACTCTATCTTCAAGTTTATAAACATTCTATCTCTGTCCATTTTGCTGGATAAACTATTCATCAAGTTTATAATGGTAATGCTTATATTTTTCATTAAAAGAAATTTAAAAAAATGACCTGATTATATTTTTAAAGGATTTATTTATTAGGAAGAGAGAGAGAGAGAAAGTGAGCATGAGCAGGAGGGTCAGAGGGAGAGGGAGAGAGCATCCCATCAAGCTGAATCCCATCAGGCTGAGTGCAGAGCCTGATGCAGGGCATGATATCACAACCATGAGATCATGACCCAAGGGGAAACCAAGAGTCAGTCATTTAACCGACTGTGCCACCCAGGGGCCCCTTTTGGTTACATTTAATAGCATCTTGTTCTCTGGTCAATTTTTGGTCCCATTTTATTTTTCTATAAAATTTATATATGGTAATTTATAGTTTATTTTTAAATTCTACTACTGGATGTCTTTGGAGGTATAATTCTAAATTATATCTGTTGAATCTTGCTCTTAGTTTTGCTTATAGATTTTTGTTTTGTGTTTAGCTCATACTTGGCTAAACTCAGTCTAATGGATCTGCTTAATTTTTTCCCCCTAGGGACAATTAGCATTTGCTATTACATCTAGAGGTGCTACCTGCTATAATTTTCATACCTGTCTTGAACATTTCTGGGAAACTCTGCCCAGAAATCAGAAATAACTGTTATAAAGTATTGTCTTGAAATATGTCATAGAGCCATCACTAACTGTAAAGGAGACAGAGTACTATTTCTGTGTTTCATGTCTCCCAAACAAAATCAGGCTATCTTAGAGAGAATGGAAAAGTGTAGGTAGGCTAGTAGCAGTCACAGTATAGTCTATTTTGAGAATGGCACTGTTTAAACATTCAGGATATAAGTTAGCTGCATGAATATTTCATGTAAAATTCAAAGCAAAGACAAAATGTATTTGCATTATTCCCTCAGCTTCTTTAATTAGGCTCATAATATTTTTAGGGTATGATAATCATGTGAGTATTATTTCTAAAAAAATGATATGAGACACTCCAGTTCATCCTTTGAAATTTGAATTAATTTTAGGCACTCTGTTTTACACCAGTAAAGATAAAAAGTTGAAGTATGTCAAATACATATAATCAAAATAAAAACTGTAATTTACTTTTGGTGTATGAAAAGCCATTTTTTTGGTTGTCTGTTTTCTAGGAAAAATTCTAGTGTCATAAATAATTTATATTGATGACAATAGTTGTAAGAAAATATTTCAGCTTTTAGCTTTTTTTTTTTTTTTCTATCCAGGAATGTTAGCTAAAACATTGCCTAAGGGCGTTGAAAGAGAAAGTTTATTGATTAAAATGAACTTAAGGGCGCCTGGGTGGCTCAGATGGTTAAGCGTCTGCCTTCGGCTCAGGTCATGATCCCAGGGTCCTGGGATCGAGTCCCACATCGGGCTCCCGGCTCAGCGGGGTGTCTGCTTCTCCCTCTGACCCTCTCTCTCTCATGCTGTTTCTCTCTCGCTTGCTCTCTAAAAAATAATAAATAAAATCTTTAAAAAAAATGAACTTAAATTATTTACACTGATTTCTCTATACATTGGAAAAGTTTATGAAACTCAGACATAACTAATCAATATATTTAACCCTGTGACCTGCAATTCTTTGGCTCAGAAAATATATATATATATATATTTTAGTCTTTTTATGCTTGGCATTGTCAGAGGTGGTTGAAATTTTATAAGTAAAATAAAATAAAAGATCCAGCAGATTAATTTTTTTTTTTTTTTTTTGGAGAGAGAGAGCACATGAACCAGCAGTGGGGGGTGGTGCAGAGGGAGAGGGGGAGAGAGAATCTTAAGCAGGCTCCATGTCCAGCATGGAGCCTGACAGGGCACTCAATCTCATGACCCTGAGATCATGACCTGAGCTGAAATAAAGAGTTGGATGCTTAATTGACTGAACCACCCTGGCACCCCCCCAGCAGATTAATTTTAAAATACAGTTAAGGGATGTATCTGTAAGGTAAAATGAGAGGGAAAAGTGTCATTGTCTGAATCTATTATCAAGAAAAGCTTCACACCAGAGGGTAAAAACTTTTTTGGTTTGAGAAGAAGGAATAGGAGTATTTCCTATCCCAGAAGGGTGTATTCAGTAAAAGCATTTCAAACTGAGAAAGCTCATACACAAAGATCCACAGTTTCAGGGCAGAATAACCTGTAGTTTAGTGCGGTTTGCAGGGAGAAGAAAAGCTTGAGAATAAGCCCATATTAAATCACACTATAAAGCAATATAAAGAATCTAAACTTTATTTCCAAGAAACAAAGCCAGCTGACTTTTCTCAGAGAACATAAACAAAAAGAATAAGTCTAATTTCAATAAATGAAGAAGCTCATTCACTTTAATTCATAAATATTGGGATTTTATCCTACAAATAAAACTTTTAAGCCACTGGAAAGTTGTGAACAGGGGAGAAATTGTTATTGATTCATTTATAAATGTATGTTGATAATTATCCACTTAGCCTGTTTGCTTATTGCTTGGTTCACCTCTCTATAGAGGAATTGAGCAGGAGTGATTTACTCTTTTTTATTTTTTTAAAGATTTATTTATTTATTTTGGAGAGAGTGTGTGCATGCAAGTAGGGGGAGGAGCAGAGGCAGAGAGAATCCTCAAGCAGACTCCCCACTCAGCACAGAGACTGTTGTGGGGCTTGAATCATGGGGCTTGATCCCAGACCCCTGAGATCATGACCTGAGCCAAAATCAAGAGTTGGCCGCTTAACCAACTCAGCTACCCAGGCACCCCAGGAATGATTTACTCTTAAGTGAGGTTTTGGCATTAAAACTTGTTTCCAAAATGATCTAGAAAAAGAAATAAGCTTACCTGTTGAATGAATGTATTTTAATCTCATGATAATTACAAATCTGTAGGAAATTTATCTTTTTGGGAAGGAGAAAGAAAGAAACTAATAATGCTATTAGATTAGCATAGTGAAAATAGTGGAGGTACATTTTTCCAAATGGTACTTGACGTTTATTTGCAAGGTTTTATTAAAAAAAGGAAAGTGAAAACCCTTATCTTTTAAAAAAAAATTGTTGCAATGAATTTGCAAGCCTAGCCTTTGAAAGATCTCAGGATTCAGAAACTAGTTTAAATTTCTATAAGAGCATAAGTTTTACATAAGTTTTAATAATTTATTTGATCCTCAGGAGGAAAAGAAAGTCAATTTGAAGAGCTTTATGTTTCTCTTCCTCAGGTAAAACAAGAATAGCTAATTTAAGGGCGCCTGGGTGGCTCAGTCGTTAAGCGTTTGCCTTCGGCTCAGGTCATGATCCCAGGGTCCTGGGATCAAGCCCCACATCGGGCTCCCTGCTCGGCGGGAAGCCTGCTTCTCCCTCTCCCACTCCCCCTGCTTGTGTTCCTGCTCTCGCTATCTCTCTCTCTGTCAAATAAATAAATAAAATCTTAAAAAAAGAAAAGAAAAGAATAGCTAATTTAAGAATGTTGGGCTTATTATTTTAAGCCTTTACACCAAATCAATACTTGTTTTTGAAAGAATATAGTTATTTGCATTGATATTAACATAGAAGGTATTGTTACATGAAAACAGTCATTTCCAAACTGAAAGTTTGGTAGATATAGGTTCCTGCTTCTTTTAATGGAAAACTAACAGTCAAATTTGATTTCCACTAAACAAAAAAATTAAAAAAAAAAAACTTCTTATGTAGTTCTGTGAGGTGAGATTTTCCAATTGCATTGGAAAGGAGGTATATGTAGTCAAGTCAATGTTATAGTGAGGCTACAGAGTAATATTTTGTGTAATGGATTATTGCAAACTGAAAGGATGAGGCTTAGTAGCTAGAAAAGCAGTCTTCCATACTGAGACTGGTCCTCTTCCTATTCTAATCAGACCCTGGTCCCTACCTACAACCATTATTGACCCAACCTTGCTCTTGAGCCACTTCTGATACATTTTGTTAAAATCCAACTTGCTCTTCATTTTATGAAAATTCTTAAATTTTAAATAATCTAAAAATCATTAAAGTGATAAAAGACTGAAGAACTTTGGGAATTGGTAAATTCTCACTGGAGTGAGAATTATTAACATGAGAAGAAATAGTTTATCTTCATCCTTAAGGTTCCTACTTATGACTATTTATTTTTAATGATTTTATTTATTTATTTGAGAGAAAGAGAAAGCATGAGTAGGGGAAGGAGCAGAGGGAGAGGAAGAAGGAGACTCCCTGCTGAGAAGGGAGCCTGATGCGGGGCTTGATTCCAGGACCCTGGGAATTCAGGGTCCTGACCTGAGCCAAAGAGAGATGCCACCCAGGCAACCCCTACTTATGACTTTTTAATGACGTGAGGTTTTGGGGATTGGTATATAATCTTCTGTTATTTCAGAGAATAAGTACTTAGTGACCCAGTTTACTTCACTCCCTCCCGAACGGTTTTTCAATGAGATTATTTTGGGACTTGAGTTCTCCAGGATCAAATGGTTCTCTGTACAACTCTTGGCAAGTGTGGGTGATTTAAAGCTCAGAACCCTACTGTGAGTGTTAGTGCTATGCCTTATAGCTCTTAGAAAATGATGCAAGCAGTATTTCTTTTTTCTGGATTAGGGTAATTAATCACCATATTTTCTTTCTAACAGACAGGCAAAAGATTTGCATGTAGAAGTATCAAATTACTTTTGATGTGCATATGGTTTAGAATACTAAAAAGAAAAACATACACAGAAATTCTGTGAAGATAATGATACTTCTCTGCTTAGATCAATGTGAACTGCCAATTGGAGTACAAATGTTCCATTCTATTGATAACAATTAAAATGGCTTCAACCAAGACCCAGCTCATGCTTTAGTGTATGCTGCCAACAGAGCTGAACATAGAGGTTGGGACTCACAAGGAGACCGTACACAGAGCTTTGTCACCAAGGTGACTTTATAGGAGGCCATCTGTGGGAACTCAAAGAGATATTCTAGAACTAGTTTTATTTTGGAGCTACCAACTTCCAAAAAGAATCCACAAAATCTTATTGGCCTTTTGCATTTTGGAGGCAGGAATTTCCCACTGAAGTCTCTTCACCAATCACCAGATAGGCAAAATAAAGACTCTTGCAGCAAGGAGCTCTGAAAAGAATTCAATGAGCAGTAAAATCACCCTTTTGGCATTCATCTCCTTCAAACCTATGTGACTGATCTCTCATTTGATGAAGATCCTTTTGTAGACTTTGCTAGTATTTTTAGTGAAAGCAACTGAGTGTTGCTGTTCAGTGAAGAACTGCACAAATCATACAACAAGTGACATCTTTAGACCTTGGGAGTCTGACCTCTCAGCCTTGCATTTGTAAAATGCTGCCAAGTCCCACGATAACTTTTCTGCTCTGGTTGGTATTCCAAAATCAGGGAAGGGAATGATATACTGTTGAGACCTCACATTTCTAGACCAAATTGTTCCTTTTCTATATTGGATCCTGGCAGGTCGAAGGGCAGTTTGTATTGTTCATGTCAATCATGACTGGATGGGTACAAATTTGGGTGTCCCTTCACCTTGAAGATGGCCTTTTATGATAATTCTCACTGGGCCTTGTGTGGTTATGTGCATCATCTGTGCACCTCCTTTGCAAATACTCTGTAGTCACCAGGGGTCTCCAGGGATCAATTTTGGTGGAAGAATGTGTCTTTGGTTGAAGCAGAGCTTATTTGTCAGAGGAATAGATATCTGGTTCGTTTTGGAATGTCTTTTTAAATTTATTTATTTCCCAGGGAGAGAGAGGGGGAGCGGCAGGCAGAAGGAGAAGTAGGCTCCCCACTGAGCAGGGAGCCCAATGCGGGACTCGATCCCAGGACTCTGGGATCATGACCTGAGCTGAAGGCAGATGCTTAACTGACTGAGCCACCCAGCCATCCTGATTTTGGATATGTTTGACATGATACTTCTTACCCAGAAAGCAATTTTGGATTTAAGAGATGAAAAACATCTCTCCCTATCCCATATATGGACAGGAATTGACAAACATCCCCCTGCAGTAGGCTCAGGCAAACGTCTCAAAAACCTGGATACCTTGATTTACTCTAGAGAATCTTATTAGCTTATTATTCTCAGAAGGATCTGCATCTCTGTAGTATTTTGTCTTGGCCCTTCAAAACCATTTTCTGTCCTTACAAATCTCTTATAATATCACTGTTAATTGAAACTTGAGAGGAGCCTTAGAAGCCCCGTTGGACTGTGTTTTGTGTTTTTTTTTTTTTTTTTTCCTGTGTTATTGGTGGGTCTTCATTTATCTTTGCCTTGGCTTGTGCTGTCTAGGATAACTATGCAACACTTGACACAGGATCCAATATGTACAAGTCTATTAGTAGAACCTCCTGGGGCATCAGGGTCTCTGATTTCAACATTTCATGTGAGTTTCCTTCCACTCATAAAGATATCTAATGTCAGTGGCCTGATCCACAACTTGATGTTTGTCTTAGGGAAATGCCAAGAAAAGAACTAGACTTCTCACTAACAAAGATGTAAGTTAAAAACCTAGGTTGGGTGGGGCACCTGGGTGTCTCAGTTGTTAAGCGTCTGCCTTCAGCTCCGGTCATGATCCCAGGGTCCTGGGATTGAGCCCCACATCAGGCTCCCTGCTCAGTGGGAGGCCTGCTTCTCCCTCTCCCACTCCCCCTGCTGTGTTCCTTCTCTCACTGTGTCTCTCTGTCAAATAAATAAATAAAATCTTAAAAAAAAAAACTGGTTTGGATATGACCATAATTTTGGATTATATACTTGGTAGGCAGAGAAATATGTGTGGTGGCCAATACCTCCCACTGTTTCTCAACACTTCATATCAACTTTAGTGGCCTATTCAGGGACTTTGTTGAATTACTTCAGGCCAAACCGCAATTCAAAGTTTGGGAATTTTTCCTTTGGCACAAGCTGAGCTTATTGCCCTGATGGTCTTATTTTCATGACCCTATTTTATTTTATTTGTACTCCATACTATTATTTGGATTTCCAACTTTCTACAAGGTTTCTACAAACAAAGTGAATGAGAAACCTTATCAGAAATTTTTTTTTTTAAGATTTTATTTATTTGAGAGAGAAAGCGAGAGACAGAGCATGAGCAGAGGGGGAAGGGCAAAGAGAGAGGGAGAACCCCGCTAATCAGGGAGCCCCCCAATGTGGGGCTTGATCCCAGGACCCGGGGTTCACAACCTGAGCTGAAGGCAGACACTTAACCAACTGAGCCACCCAGTTGCCCCCAAACCCTATTGGAAATCTAATTGTTTTCTGTCTCTGATGGGAAGGCTTACATTTATCAGACTTCTGAAGTTAAGAAACAGGGCATTGTGAGAAGAGAAAAATTGTCCAGTGAATGACTCTACACTCTTCTGTTGCTTAGTAATGACAGAACTAGTGTCCGCAGGTCTCCTTTGCCTATCGAGTGGACCTATACTTCATCTTAACTTCTTATAGAAGCAAGGGCTTCCTATGTGTGCATTATAAAATGTTGCAATAAACAACATGAACACATTTAAGGAAGTGTGCTCAAAAAAGTTGTACCAAAAAAAGAAAATATCAAAAAGAATCCATGTTGAACAGACTCTGGTGTCTAATTTTGCATGTAAGGGAACTTAGAAGTCACACTCCATCCTGATTACAAGTAAAAAGTACAAAGCTGAACTGAAAAATCAGTAGTCTTCTTGGATTCATGAGAAAGAGAAGGGCAAACCACTGCCCCAAGACTGGAGAGACATATCAGTACAGGGAGTCACAGCTTACAGGAACTACTTTGAGAATCTATGCTGAACTGTAATTGATGAACTGTTCTAGCATACTGTGCACAAATATGCTTGCTCTTACCACCTCTTTTCAGCAGACTACTGAAGTCCTGGCAAAAGCACTTAGAAAAGAAAAAGGAAATAGTACACAAATTAGAAAGGGAAGTAAAACTATTTTTTTACTGGGGCGCCTGGGTGGCTCAGTTGGTTAAGCGACTGCCTTCGGCTCTGGTCATGATCCTGGAGTCCCTGGATCGAGTCCCGCATCGGGCTCCCTGCTTGGCAGGCAGTCTGCTTCTCCCTCTGGCCCTCCCCCCTCTCATGTGTGCTCTCTCTCATTCTCTCTCTCTCAAATAAATAAATAAAATCTTTAAAAAAAAAAAACTATCTTTTTACAGATGACCTGATTATATATGTAGAAATACTAAAATTCAAAAAGCTGTTAAAATTAATAAATGAATTCTGTAAAATTGAAGGATACAAAATCAACCACTGTGTTTCTATACAAAAACAACATACTGTCAGAGAAATTCAGAAAACATTCTCATTTACATTCACATCAACAATAATAAAATACTTAAGAATAAATCTAAACAAGAAGGTTGAAGGACCTATACACTAAAAATTATAAGATATTAACAAAAGAGATTGGAAAGCACAAATAAATGAAAGATTTTAGTGTAGCTATATAGCTCTCTCTTGGTTACTGTTTTCATGGTATATATTTTACCATCTATTTGGGTTTTTTAATGTAAAGTGTGTCTTCTATAGATAGTATATACTTTAATCATATCTGTTCTATCAGTTTCTACTTTTTCATTCAAGTGTTTAATCCCATTGCACTTAATGTAATTAATGATAGCGTACAATTTCTCTGTACCCTTTTATTGTTTTTTATATATGTATTATTTTTTTGTTGTTCTTTTCCTTCAATAGTGCCTTAATTTCTTTAAATGGATGCTTTCTAATGTATCACTTGAGTTCTCTCTCTCTTTTTTTTTTGTATTTTTTATTATTTTCTTAATGGTTATCCTGGGGATTACAATTAACATGTTCTAAGATTCTCCTTTAGATTAATACCAACTTAAGTTCAATAGTATATAAAAGCTTCTCATATAATTCCATCCCCCACCTTTTCCTTTGTGCTATCATTGTTATGAAAATTACATCTTTATATATTATAACCCATCAACACAATTTTACAATCACTGCTATTTGCAGTTGTTTCAAGAATCATGTTTGAGAAGACAAGAAATCTAATTGAGGGGGGTGGGGGGATGGGTTAGCCTGGTGATGGGTATTAAGGAGGGCACGTTCTGCATGGAGCACTGGTGTTATACGCAAACAATGAATCATGGAACGCTACATCAAAAACTAATGATGTAATGTATGGTGATTAATATAGAATAATAATAAAAAAAATTTACCTCAAAAAATGTATAATAATAATGTCCCTTATGTTATTTTATCAGTGTTTCATTTTTAGTGTGGGTTTGAATTAATGTCTGGTGTCCTTCCATTTTGACTTCCAAGGACTCCTTTTAGTATTTCTTGTAGGGTGTTCCTGGCTGGCAAGGTAATTCCTGTTTTGATTATTTGAGAACATCCTAATTTCTCCTTTCTTTTGGAAGGATAGTTTGGCTGGATATGGGATGCTTTGTTGAATGTATTTTTTCTTCAGTTCTGTTCTAGCAATGAATTAAAATGTATTATAGTTGAGGCAGAATATTGTATTCTGGAATTTTTTTTAAATTTTATTCATTTATTTGAGAGAGTGCATGCATGCACATGTGAGAGAGAGAGAGAGAGCAGGGGGAAGGGACAGAGGGAGAGGGAGAAGCAGACTCCTTGCTGAGCAGGTTGCCCGATGTGGGGGCTGGAACCCAGGACCCTGGGATCATGACCCAAGCTAAAGGCAAGAGGCTCAACCAACTGAGCCATCCTGGCGCCCCACATTTTGGAATTTTTAAAAGATGGTTTTAGTATGAAGTCCACTAAAATGTGGATTGTAGTTAGAAGTCATCTGAAGTAGAGTGTGTGTGTGTGTGTGTGTGTGTGATTTGGAAGGAAGCTAGGAGTGGCAATAAGTGGTGTCTGAACTTATGTTTAAAGACCTCTTTAGTAATGACTGCAGTTATTCTGAAATGTTTTGTGTGGTTATATCATTGTAATTCTTAATGATATTTAAAATGGAATGGTATCCTAGCAAAATGCAAAAAGCACAAATTTGGAAACAATACATCTGCTGTATGTAAGCATTATAGCATTGCAAAAATACTATGACATATATGTATATATATTTTAACTTTTAAATTGTAGTTTTCTGAATTTGATAATTTGAATTATAATTGTTTGGTAGATATTTTGTTAGGAGATTTAAGATAAAGATATTAATCCTTAGAAGATAGCTCATTAGGGCTTGCTAAAACAATCATCTTCCTCAAGATAAATAGTAAAGAAAAGTTAGAATTTTACTTTTATTTCTCTGGTCATTTTCATGATGTCTCTTCCATCCATCATCCATTACCATGCTTATTTTCCATTTATTCAAAACATTTCTTTTGAACACTTAAAATGGGACAGCCTGTCTTGTAGATGTTGGAAGTTAAACAATGAAGTAAAAAGATAACAATCCTAGCATTCATTGTTTTACTGGTGCCAAGATGAACCTGGAACATTATATATATTTAATAAGCATTAATTGATAAAATATATGAATGAATGAAAACTGGATTATAATTACTTTCAGAATGTTTTTAACAATTATTTGCTTGGAGGTTCATGTGTCTGGATTAGCTAGTTTATGGTACCATTAAGGACAGCCCTGAAATCACAGTGGTTTAAAATAATGAGTTTAATTTTTTTCTTCACACTACTTGTCATCACCATTCAGCATAGAAACACTTTAGGGACCAAATCTGAGAGATCAGCCACTATCTCAAATATTGACAGTCGCTGTTTGACAGAGAAGAGAATACATCACTGGCCAGAACACATTACATCACTGGCACATGGCTCCATCTAAAGACCTTTGTAATTGTGCCATGTGCTTTGAATCAGGAAACAATAAAAAATATAAGGTAAAATGCATCAATGCATCCTATTCAGTGTCTTGCTAAATATTTGGTGGAGAAAGGAAATTTACTTCCAGTTGATCAGATGAAGGTGATAAAGAGAATAATGTAATTGGAGTTGTAGTAAGGCTAGACATGATAAGATCATGGACTCACAAGTGAAATCAAAAGCAGAAAAATGGATTTTATCATTGATGATATCAACATTTAAAACAAGTCTATCTATGTCAAGTATTTATTGCATTTATTATAAGTTCTGTCAGTGTCATCTGGGTTTTTTAGATAATCATTGTATATTTCAACAAATAGTTATTTAAGACTTACTAAATACCATACCTTGTGCTTGGACTTGTTTACCAAAGGAGTCTAAAGAGGCAATCTCTTGTCCTTAGAAAATTAAAACATCAGTTTCTCAAAGCATGACGGTTTTCCATACTTTCAAAGGAAACACACTGCTAACACGGAATATTTTCATGTATGGTAAGAGAAGAAAATCTTTCATTAAAATATTTAGGATTTTAAGGAATAATTAACCAAAATATATAAAATTGTCTTCACTACCACTAAAAAACACTAAGTAACTCTGTCTGTATTTCTGTTTTAAGAATCTTTGCCTATAGGGTTGCCTGGGTGGCTCCGTCGGTTAAGTGTCTGCCTTCGGCTCAGGTCATGATCCCAGGGTACTGGGATCGAGCCCCGCATTGGGCTCCCTGCTCCACGGGGAGCCTGCTTCTCCCTCTCCCACTCCCCCTGCTTGTGTTCCCTCTCTTGCTGTGTCTCTCTCTGTCAAATAAATAACTAAAATCTTAAAAAAAAAAAAAAAAGAAGAATCTTTGCCTATAGGGGCTCTTGGGTGGTTCAGTTGGTTGAGCATCCAACTCTTGATTTCTGCTCAGGTCATGATCTCAGGGCCATGGGGTCAAGCCCCTTGTTGGGCTCCATGCTCAGTGGGGAGTCTGCTTGAGATTCTCTCTTTCCCTCTCTCTGCCCCTTCCTGTGCTCATGCTCTCCCTCTCTCCAAGATAAATAAATAAATCTTAGAAAGAACTGTTGCCTGTTCTGAAAATCCCAGACTCAATAATTCCCAGTTGAGATGTATACCATATTATATTTTATAATGAAAAACTTTATTTTCATTTTCTGAAGCATATCCATAAAATTAAATTTAAATCTAATAATGTGACTTACATTAGGAAAAATAATTTTCTTATATTTCAGATAAGTATTTGAAAGAATTCTAAGATTATTCATAAATTTATTAGAAACAAATTTGTTAAAACTGACCCTTCTTTCAGTACTGGTAGTAAAAAAACCTATATATTGTTAGAAACTAGAGCAATTGATGAAACAGATTTAACTCTAGCAATTTAATAATCTAATTTTCACTGTGTCATATTATACGGTGCTTCATTTTCCCCAAAATTACATGTACACAAATATGTTGAGAAATAATTTCCCAGGGATAACAATATATGACTGAGATGTGGCCTTATTATATAAGTTTTAGTAACTTTTCTTTGCTTATTAAAAATTCTAATTCTAACAGTGTAGCTTTTGTTTCACATTATAATGTAGGCACATGTGGAAAATAGTTTATAGTATTTTACTAATCTATAAATAGTTTATATTACTTTACTATATTATGGTATACAATGTTTTCATCTAATAAATTTGGCACATTCACAGCACACATAATTTTACTTAAGAGAAGTACATTTTTGGCTAAAGATTGAAATTTCAAAATATTTAAAAGGAAATCCTAACATCACTGGTATATCATTTTGTATCACCTAACAAAATTTTTAAAAAAATTTTAAAGATTTTTTATTTATTTGCACAAACAAGCAGGGGGAACTGCAGGGAGAGGGAGAGGGAGAAGCAGCCTCCCCGCTGAGCAGGGAGCCTGATATGGGGCTCAATCCCAGGACCCCGGGATCATGACCTGAGTCTAAGGCAGATGCTTAACTGACTGAGCCACCCAGGCGCCCTCCTAACAAAATTTTGATTTCCAAATGTGCTCAAGGAAATTTGATAGATTTTTGCAGAATTCTGTGAAACATAACAAATTTACAAATATTAAAGTTGTTGAATCCGAGTGAATAAGATTAATATATTTTTCTGAAATTTAATTTAGAGTTTGAATCACTGAAAAATCTATACTAAATTCAGGTGATTTTCAGTAAGCACTAAGGTGCTTAGAAGAGTAGTTTTTGGTTAGAGTTGGTGATAAAACTCAGAAGAAAAAAAATGCAAAGGCAGTTTAATCTTAGACTTAAGAGTCTAATCTTACTCATTCACTCATTATTTGGTTTTAATTGAGGAAGTAGAGAGTAAAAACCTGTCCTTTAAGAATATTAATTTTTTAGTAATGTGCAGAAAAGATTGGAGGAATGCTAGAGGCAAGGAAACAATTAAGAGGCTTTTGCATTAGGGTGCCTGTGTGGCTCAGTTGGTGAGCATCTGCCTTTAGTCCTGGGATCGAGCCCAGTGTGGGGCTCCCTGCTTGCGGGGGGAGCGGGAGTCTCCTCCCACTTACCCTCCTCCTGCTCATGTGTGCATCTGAGCTCACTCGCTCTCACTCTCTCTCAAATAAATAATAAAAATCTTAGAAAAGAAGAAAAGAGCCTTTTGCATTAGTCTAAACAAGGAAATAAGAGCGAGGATTGGAAAAGTGGCCATGGGAGTAGAAAACAAAGCCTAGAGAATGGATATATTTCAAATATTTTATATTATTCAAGATAGAGAGTTTGAAAGTGATTCATAATTTTGAACTTGATTGACTAGAAACATATAATGATTCCAAAAAGGAAGAAGGTCAGAGATTCTGGCCATGGGCATTAAGTATGAGTCTAATTTAAACGTGGAGCTGAAGAGTAGAGCAGATCATCTAGGAATATATTGTAGTAAGGCATTGGAAATGTGGAACTAGAACTTGTATTTTCAGTCTCATTAGGAATAGATGAATTGTATACAATTGCATTATTCTACTTGAACTACTCCTTAAAGCTTTATTTTAAGTTAGTCATTTATTACAAATTGTAAATTTAATTTGGAAGATGTGAGTTATCATATATCTGTTAGAGCTTTTATTTTTCCCTACCACAGTGGATCAGAACTAAAATTTTTTTAACAAGTTAATAAAAATATGGTGACCTTTTTTTAAGAGGTCTTAAAAAATCAAATTTATTTTTCTGATTCCAGTAGTTCAATCATTAATTTAAACAGTCTTTATTGGTAGTAACAGTATGTGTTATAGGCTTTTGCAGGATAATGTTTATAAGAATTTCATAGCCGGACATCTGGTCTCCTGTAAGTAGATAAAATGTTAAAAAGGAAAATAACTATGATGAATCAGGAATGTTAAAGAACATGTCAAACTAATGAAGGAATTTATGTCACAAGATAAATTTTGAATAAATATGTACAAAGACAGTTAAAAGCAGAAGAATATTTAGGGCAAAGGATTTATGTCATATAAAGCATGTGGCTTCTTATCTACTTGTCAATGTTGATACTTGTCAACGCAAATGAGCAATTTGTCATTTTGAAAGCATGCTATTAATGCTAAGATAAAGCAAATATAATTAGAGCAAAGAATTATTTGGCTTACAAAACTTTCAAAAGTGATTTTGCAAAATAATATTCTGTCTTACAATAGACAAAAATATTTATGCATTTTTATGTCACCAATATCAGGCTTTCTCAGATGAATTAGAAAATTTTCTTCTCTTACATTGGAAGTTTTTGAAAACATGTTTCAAATGTTATATTTAACATTGATCACAGTGTAATTCAAATTTTCTCTGTGACTTGTGAGATCCCTTCCTTTCAGGAAAGGGACTTTTTAATTGCTGAATCAGTTTTTTCCCCCCCCCTCAAATAGCTGTTATGTGCCTGCTCCAAGTATTGGCAATATAGTAGTAAGATAGAATAATACTTCTATTATGAGGGGAGGATAGACAATAGAAAATTAACTGGATATAAAATACCATATTTCAAAGTCTTAAGTCCTATTGAGCCGGCACCTGGGTGGCTCAGTCAGTTAAGCATTTGCTTTCGGCTCGGGTCATAATCCCAGGGTCCTGGGATCCAGCCCCTCATAGAGCTCCCTGCTTACCGGGAAGTCTGCTTTTTCCTCTCTCCTCCTCTGCTCCCCCTCCCCCATGCTCGCTGTCACTATCTCTCTGTCAAATAATCTTTTTTTTTTTTTTTTGAAGTCTTAAGTCCTATTGAGACCACAAAGTGGAGTAAGAAATTTAAGGGGGGTAGTGTTAATTTCAGTTAAAGTAGTTAGGGAAAGGCTCTCTGAGACATTGAAAATTAGCAAAGAGATGAATAAAGTGAGGAAACAAGAGTCAAGGATCTCTAGGTCATATGTTTTCCAGTTAGTAGAACGGCAAGTGATAATGCTGAGACAGGAATGAATATGGTATTTTGAGAAACCAAAAGACCATTGTCAATGGAGCATAATGTGCAAGTCAAAACAACTAGAAAATAATTTCAGAGTATTCACCATGGCTATATCATGTAGGTCCTTATTTATTGTTCTCGGGATGATAGGAATCCATGGAATATTTTAATTTTTTAAAATATTTTAATTAATTAATTACACAGAGCGAGAGAGGGGGGCAGAGAGAGAGTATGTGTGTGTGAGTGCACAAGCAAGCAGAGTGGCAGGCAGAGGGAGAGGGAGAAGAAGGCTTCCACAAAGCAGAGAGTCCAGCATGGGGCTCCATCCCAGGACCCTGGGATCATGACCTGAGCTGAAGGCAGATACTCAACTGACTGAGCCACACTGGCACCCCCATGGAACATTTTCAAACAAGAAATAACATAATCTGTTTTAAATTTAATAAATTGTTGAGGTCACCGAAGGAGATGATGTAGGCTTGGTCAAATATAATAGCATAAAAATTACAGAGAACTGATTACATTAGAGATATAGTTTACAGGTAGAGCTGACAAGACTTGCTAAGGGATAGGAGAAGTAAACTCTGAGAAAAAGAGTTCAGGGTTAACTCTATTTGGCCTTTTTGGGTCTGAGCAGATGCTGTTTATTGAGCTAGAAAATATCAGGGGTGCTACAGGTTTGATTTGCTTACTAGCATTGAAATGAAGGAGCTTACTATGAATTTGGCAGACAGGGCATAGTTCTGTGACAAGGCTTCCCTTCCCAACATTCATATAGGGGGTTTTCCTTCAAGTAGCATTTTATCATTCCCCTCTGTAATAGAAGCTGTAAATCAAAACTCAGTCTACAATATTTAAAGCTATGAAACTTGACTAGATTACACAGCTAGAAATGTTTTATAAAGAAGTGTTCTGAAGACTTAGTCGTGGGGAATTGTATCATTTACTAATGAGAAAGAATATAATCCAGCAAAATAAATGAGAAGAAAACAAATACTGAGGCAGAAGAAAACCAGGAAAATATGATGTTTTATAAAGTGAAGTAAAACACATATTTAAGAGGGAGTAATCAAGGATAGTAAATGTTGTATGGCTGAATATAGTAAGGACTGAAAGTTGTTCATTAGATTTGGTGACATGGAAGTCATTGTTGACAATAAACAAAATTATCAGTGGAATTGGTAACACATGTCTGAAGTCAGTTTAAAAGAAAATATGTAAAGAATTAAAGCTGGTGCAGGTACACAAATTTAGAGAAATTTTGGTATAAGGGCTCTAAAGAAAATGTGTTATAGTGAAGAGATACATAGAATTATAGTTTTTTTTTTTCCTTCTTACTGGAACATGTCTCAGCATGTTTTATGCTCATAGGAGTGATTTAAACAGAGAAAAAATAATGCAATAGAATGGTAATTGCTTGATCAATGTCCTTGTATTGATAATAGGGAATGGATCTATAGTTGAAGGGAAGGGGTTGTACAGTCATATTAACAGTATGAAATGCACACAATATTTGCACAAATACATTGAATTTGTAGCATTTAGGTGGAAAGATGAGTTTTTCCTTCAGAGATTATTTTTTAAGTGAACTACAAGTGAGAGTATCAGGTGAGAGAGTAGGGAAGGTTGGAGGGTTCAAGAAAGAAGAAACAGTATGAAGTGGTTGAATTGAAGCATTGGACAATGTGTTCTCTATATTTAACATAAATGTTATTAATGTGGGATTTCTCTCAAATACTGCATTTGGATCTAGAAAGGATGGAAGTATAGTAGATTTGGCATTGGCTTGAGAAGCTTAAGGCCAGGGTCTAGTGTCTTTTAATACTTAATCAGGTAATCTCTGATAAATTATCTAAACTCAGGGAACTTCCAAGTCCTCATGTTTCAGCATAATGACCTGAGTTTTTTGTGTTTTTTTTTAAAGATTTTATTTATTTATTTGACAGAGAGAGAATGAGAGAGAGAGCACATGAGAGGGGGGAGGGTCAGAGGGAGGAGCAGACCCCCTGCCGAGCAGGGAGCCTGATGCGGGACTCGATCCAGGGACTCCAGAATCATGACCTGAGCGTAAGGCAGTCGCTCAACCAACTGAGCCACCCAGGCGCCCAATGCCCTGAGTTTTTACTCTATACCAACCCACTGAGTTTGGATCATCTCATCAAATACTCAAAACTGTTGTGTTAATGTTATTACCTATTTTATGTATTAACCACCCAGTTTTTGGAGAAAGTAAGGAAGTGATCCAACAAGACTTAGCTACCAAGTGTAAGAGTTTGAAATAACATCCTGATTATATGACCCTAGAAGCAGAATACTTAACTCCAAATGTTACTGTTCCCTCACTGCATTTTAGTCTCACAAGAAAGGTAGAGTGAAGCAAAACTGGTGGGGGGGGGCGGGAAGCCCATTGGTTTAAAGGACTAGATGCCCTTGATAACTTTTGAGAGAGCTGACAAGTTTTTTCTGTAAGGTTCAGATGTAAATATTTCATTCTTTCAGCACAATACATATCTGATGCACCTATTCAACTCTGCTACTGTAGCAAATTAGCAGCCATAGACAGTATGTAAATGAACAGGCATGACTCTACGCCAATAAATCATTATGTACTATGGGGCAGAATCTGCTTCCCACTGCACTGAATGATTGGTGAGCTAACTGAAATGAAAGCCATTGTGAAATTTCTTTCTTTCTTTTTTTTTTAAAGATTTTTTATTTATTTATTTGACAGAGACATAGCGAGAGCAGGAACACAAGCAGGGGGAGTGGGAGAGGGAGAAGCAGGCTTCCCGCGGAGCAGGGAGCCCGATGTGGGACTCGATCCCAGGACCCTGGGATCATGACCTGAGCCGAAGGCAGACGCTTAACGACTGAGCCACCCAGGCGCCCCATTGTGAAATTTCTTAAGGATGAAATGTATGAGTTTAATAAGCACATATTTGCATGTACTGTTTGTCAGCCACCAGGCTCAAAGAGGACCTTACAGATAAATGAGACTGATGAAGTTGGACTCTAGGAGTTTTTTTAGTGTATTAAGGTGAGAATAAAGAGTAGGAGATAACTATAAGGGGAAGTACTAACAAAGAAAAAAATAAATGCCAAAAAAATGATGAAAGCAGTAAATGAGAAATTGAGAATGTAATTGAAAAAAACTTGATGTAGTATTACAGATACTTTAATTGCTTAGGCTTTGAGGTTTTACATGAGTTTAAAGTACAAATAAATCACATTTTTTAAAGAATTTTATTTATTTATTTGACAGAGAGAGGCACAGTGAGAGAGGGAACACAAGCAAGGGGAGTGGGAGAGGGAGAAGCAGGCCCCCCGCAGAGCAGAGAGCCCGATGCGGGGCTCAATCCCAGGACCCTTGGATCATGACCTGAGTCGAAGACAGGTGCCTAACGACTGAGCCACCCAGGTGCCCCAAATCACATATTTTTTAAATCAATGTCTTTTAAGAATATATTAAATGATATGTGAAGTGCTATGTCATATAATCATAAATTATTGGAATAAGAACTTTAAAATGGGTAATCCCATACCTTCAAAAATTTTATTTAGACTGTATTATCATATTCAGAGACTTACCAAATGCTTCAGGGCTGTGTTAAATACCAGATAATGATCATTACCTCAACATCTTCCTAGGCAGTGCCTTCCATCTTTGGATATTCCTAAGAGTTAGGTATTTCTCTATAAGAAAATAAATCCAATCTCTCTTCTTCTGATAATTTTTCAGGTATTCAAATATATCTATAGTATATTTTAACCATTAAAGATAGTTGAAGTCAACTATAGTAAACATAGAAAAATTAGAAAAACCTAAAACTTTGAAGTCCTTTGTAGTTATTTAATAGGTAAGGCAGAGGGCACATATACATAACATATAACAAAGGGTGCATATAATTCCATATATTGGAATTAATTGGAAATCATGAAGATAAATTTGTTACCATAATGTTTTTGAGAATGCTGAAGATTGGATTAGTCATTAACATCATAAAGGTAAGAAAGCCTATTGAAAACTATTAATAAATCAGTTGCCATAAAAATTCAAAGAATAAAATCACGGGGGAAGTTGTTAATGAATTTCCAAATTTATTTTAACAATAAATACTCTGTATCTTGTCAGTATGAAAATGAATTTTGCAGAAAATGCAAACATTCTCCTATGAGACTCTTTCTTACAAAAAAAAAATAGGTTTTGCTAGCCTATGGAATGTTGCTTTTTGTGCCCATTACATTCTTGTTTTATAAGTCTGTTATATGAAATTGAATGTGTTGGAGGAAATTGAGCTTATTCACTGAGGCTATAATGTTTACACTATCTGTAAGATGACTAACATATTATCTGAAATATCATTAAATTGTAGCTCTAATTCCCATAGTATGTAAGTGACATAAATCTATTTGGTAGACAGAAAATTTTAAAACACTTTGTGTTCACCTCCTCTCTAAATTCTGTTCAGGAAATTAAATTGGCAGTTCTGAGAGATTTACTTTAAACTCATAAGCACTCTTTTTTCTTTGATAGTCTATGTCAGACTGATTTCTCCTTAAACATCTCTTTACATCCAGTTTTTAAAATTACATTTACTGAGGTAAAACTTATACATAATAAATGTTTCTAAAGATTTTTATTTCTTAAGCTTCTTGTTTTCTTTTGGTAGTAGTTTTTTTTCAGTCAAAAGTTGTCCCTTCAGCATTCCTTACAATGCTGGTCCATTGATGAGAATATCTTTTGTCTTTCTTTACCTGAAATTCTCATGAATTTACCTTCATTCTTGATATATTTTTTTTACTACATAAAGAATTATGGAATTTCTACTTTTTTCTCTAAAACACATTAAAGCTGGTCCATTGTCTTTAGGTTTATGATTGTTTGTGATGAGAAGCCCACATTGCAATTATTTATTCTCTATATATAATGGGTTATTCAACTCTAGCTGCTTTTAAGATTTTTCTTTTCATCTTTGGTTTTCTGCTGCTTGACTATAATTTGCCTACCTATACTTTTCTTGGCATTTATTCTGTTTGGGGTTCACAGAGCTTCTTGATTCTGTACTTTTTTTCTTTTACAAATTTTAGGTAGTTTTATTCATAATTTTCTTTTTCTCCCTATTTCTCTCTTTCATTCTTCAGGTATTCAAAGTACATGTACGTTGTACCTTAGACATTGTCCCACAGATTCTTAGGTTTTATTCATATTTAAGTCTGTCTCCCGCTTTTGATTGTATAATCTGTTTTTAAGTTTTTAAATTCTTTATTGTGTCAACTCCATTCTATTTTTTTAAAGATTTATTTATTCGAGAGAGAGAGAGAGTGGGGGAGTGGAGAGGGAGAGAGAGAGAAAGAATCCGAAGCAGACACCCCACTGAGCACATATCCTGACACAGGGCTCAATCTCATGCCCTTGAGATCATTACCTGAGCTAAAATCAAGAGTTGGATGCTTAACTGATGTAGCCACCAATAGAATAGATGGATTCAGTCTATTTTTAAATCCACTCAGAAAAATTTTCTTTTTAGTAATAAATTTTTTATCTGTCTTATTTCTTAAATTCCACGTATGAGTGAAATCATATGGTATTTGTCTTTCTCTGACATTTTGCTTAACATAATACTCTAGCTCCACTCACATCATTACAAATGGCAAGATTTCATTCTTTTTTTATAGATGAGTAATATTCCATTGTGTGTATGTATATATATACATACACTGTTGTGTACACTACCTCTTCTTTATCCATTCATCAGTTTATGGACATTTGGACTCTCTCCATAGTTTGGCTATTGTTGATAATGCTACTATAAACATCGGGGTACACGTGCCCCTTGAATCAGTATTTTTGTATTCTTTGGGTAAATACCTAGTAGTGCAATTGCTGAGTTATAGGGTGTTTCTATTTTTAACTATTTTGAGGAAACCCCATACTGTTTTCCACAGTGTCTGCACCAGTTTGCATTCCCACCAACAGTGCAAGAGGGTTCTCCTTTCTCCACATCCTCTCTAACACCTGTTGTTCCTTGCATTGTTGATTTTAGTCATTCTGACTGGTGTGAGGTGATATCTCATTGTAGTTTTGATTTGTATTTTCCCTGATGATGAGTGATGTTGAGCATCTTTCCATGTGTCTGTTAGCCATTTGGAAGTCTTCTTTGGAAAAATGTCTATTCATGTTTTATGCCCATTTTTAAGCTAGATTATTTGGGGTTTTTTTTTTTTTTGGTGAGTTTGATAAGTTCTTTATAGATTTTGGATAATAACCCTTTATCGGTTATGTCATTCGTAAAGATATTCTCCCATTCCATCGTTGCCTATTAGTTTTGTTGATTGTTTCCTTTACTGTGCGGAAGCTTTTTATCCTGATAAAGTCCCAGTGTTCATTTCTGCTTTTGTTGCCCTTGCCTCAAGAGACCTATCTAGTGGGGTGCCTGGGTAGCTCAGTCACTTAAGCGTCTGCCTTTGGCTCAGGTCATGATCCCAGGGTCTTGGGATCGAGCCCCACATTAGGCTCCCTGCTGAGCAGGGAGTCTGCCTCTCCCTCTCCTCCCAGCTTACGCTCTCTCACTATCTCTCTCTCACATAAATAAATAAATCTTAAAAAAAAAAGAGAGAGAGAGAAACCTATCTAGTAAGAAGTTGCTATGGTCATTGTCAAAGAGATTACTGCCTGTGTTGTCCTCTAGAAATTTGATGGTTTCCTGTCTCACATTTAGATCTTTCATCCATTTTGAATTTACTTTTGTGGATGGTGTAAGAAAGTTGTCCAATTTTATTCTTCTGCATGTGGCTGCCCAGTTTTCCCAGCACCATTTGTTGAAGAGACTCTTTTTTATCTGGGTCCATTTCTGGGTTTTCTATTCCATTGATCTATTTGTCTGTTTTTGTGCCTAGTCTTCAAAACAAAATTTTAAGATTTTTTATTTTACTTTTATTTGAGAGAGAGTGTGAATGTGAGTGCATGAGGGGGGAGAGGGGTAGAGGGAGAAGCAGACTCCTCACTGAGCAGGGAAGCCCAATGTGGGGCTTCAGGTCTCCATCCCAGGACCCTGGGATCATGACCTGAGCCAAAGGTAGCCGCTTAAATGACTGAGCCACCCAGGTACCCCTAGTCTTCAAAATTTTTAATTCTAAATTTTTCAATTTTCAATTAAATTTAAAAATTAAATTTAAATTAATTTGATCCCTTGGCTAGATTTTCTCTCATTTTATTATTGTAGGTATGATCTATTTGTCTTTACATTATTGACCATTGTTCTAATACATGCTTTAAAGCTTTTGCCTGGGGGTAATTGCAATATCTGAGTCATCTCAGGGTTGACAACAGCTGACAATTTTTTTTTTTTCCTCTAGAGTCCCGTCATAGTATGCCAAGTCATTTTAGATTGAATCCTGGTGATTATGAAATACTATGTGGTGGGGACTCTGCATACTATTATATTTCTCCCAAAATGTTGGTGTGTTTATTTTAAAATGCAATTAACATAGTCAAACTGTAAGCTTTGTTATATTCATGTAGAGTTGCTCTTCAGACTCCAGACTTCAGTCTCCTCACATGTGAATAGTTCATGAACAGGAAGAGACTTGGACAGTGTATATGCAAAATCTGAAGTACACTTTGTCAGTTAAGCCAGTGATTCCCTCTCATTCTCAAATGGCTCTTGTTGTCTTAGGCTTCTTTCTCTTGTTATTATGTCCAGAAAGATAGTGGACTATCTCTCATAGTATTAGCTACCTCACAAAATATACCTGTGATTCTATCTGCCCCAAAATCAAAGCCACAGAAATGGAAACTATGTTTTTTGCTCATCATTTCCTCCAGTTACAGCTTTCTTTCTAAACTGTGCCTGCATTGGTTATCCCTATAGAATCTTCATGTGGTTGTATTTTGTATGTTGGCCAGAGTTTATGTTGTCATTTATAAGAGTGATAGTTTATTAGGAACTTGCTCTGAATATATGAATATTTCAGATTTGGTTATCTTACATTTTTATATAAATTCATTTCAAAATATTTTCTATTGTCTGTGATTTCTTTTACCATGAGTAATTTAGTAATAAGTTTAATTTTCAAAAAAAAAATGAGGGTTTCCCAGGGGAGTTTCTACTATTAATTACTATTTTGATATTATTCCTTTTTTTTTAAAGGTTTTATTTATTTGTCAGAGAGAGAGAGAGAGAGATCAGAAGCAGGGGGGAGCGGCAGTCAGAGAGAGAAGCTGCAGGGAGCCCGATGTGGGACTCGATCCCAACACTCTAGGATCATGACCTGAGCCGAAGGCAGACGCTTAATGGACTGAGCCATCCAGGCGTCCCTATTTTGATATTATTCCCTACAAAGAACATACTCAGAATTATTTCACTTTTAATTTTTTAACTTTATTGAGAAATAATGGACATATAACATTATGTAAGTTGAAGGCCATGTATAATGTGATGATTTGATACAAGTATATGTTGCAGAATGATTGCTACAACAAGATTATTTAGCACAATCTACGGCATCACAGATTTACACCTTTTTTTTTGTGGTGAGAACATTTAAGATCTCTTTTAGCAATTTTTGATTGTATAATACTCTATTGTTAACTATAGTCAACCTTCCTCAATATGAGACCTGTAGAACTTATTTATCTTATAACTAAAAATTTGTACCATTTTCCAACATCTCACCATTTCCCTCAGCCCTCAAACTCTGGCAACTACCATTATACTCTCTGTTTCTGAGAGTTTTTTTTTTAAGATTTTATTTATTTGAGAGAGAGAGAGTGAGAGAGAGCACACGAGGGGGGAGCAGGAGAGGGAGAAGCGGACTCCCCGCCGAGCAGGGAGCCCGATGCGGGACTTGATCCCGAGACTCCAGGATCATGACCTGAGCTGAAGGCAGTCGCCCAACCAACTGAGCCACCTTTTTTCTTTTTTTCAGATTCCACATATAAATGAGACCATACAGTATGTTTTTCTCTGACCTATTTCACTTAGCATAATGATCTCAAGGTCCATTTATGTTGTTGCAAATGACAGGATTCCCTTCATTTTGTCTCATGGGTGAATAATATCTCATTGTGTTATATACAGACACATACGTATATAATTCCCTTTATCCATTCATGCATTAATAGACACTAAAATTGTTTCCATGTCTTGGCTATTACAAATAATGCTACAGTGAACGTGGGACATATATATCTTACTGACACCTTGATTTCACTTCCTTCCCATACATACCCAGAGGTGAAATTGCTGGATCTTATGGTAGTCTTGTTTTTAATTTTTTTTTCAGAATCAACATACTGTTTTTCATAGCAGTTATATCAATTTGCATTCACACCAACAGTGCACAAGCGTTCCTTATTCTACCCTTTAAAGAAAGGGCTCAGCATTGTTATTTTCATTGAACCCCACAAATTATGTAACTGGTCCTGTTTATAGCTACACACTCTCACACACCACCCCCCACACTTTATTTTTTAGTATCATCTCCAAGATTACTATATTCCTCTTTAACTTTCAGTCCATCTGCAAATAATACTATACTATTTCACATCTAATATAAGAAACTTGAAACTATAGAATTCTCTTTGCTGCCTCTTGTTTCTTGTGCTGTTATTGCCATATATTTTACCTCTCCATAACCCCTACACTGTATTATTTTTCTTTAAATAATTATCTCATAAATAAAAATGGAAGAATTATCTTTTATACTTACAATATGTTTACCATTTCTGATACCATTTATACCTTTAAAAAAAAAAAACCTTTTAATCTTATAGCATGTTCCCTCAACCTGAAGCGTTGTCTGAATTATTTCCTGTAGTATAAATCTGCTACTGACAAAATCTGTTAGCCTTTGTTTGATTAAAAAAAAATGTGTATTTACTTTTTGAAAGATACAATGTATATTAAATTTTAACTTGATAGTTGAAAGGTATTCTTTCATTGTTTTTATTTTTCACACTTCCTAATGAGGTTTGTAATTATTTTGTTTCACAGCATGTGATGTGAAATTTTTCTCTCACTTCTTTTATAATTTTATCATTATTATTGGTTTCTAGTAATTTTATTTTGATATTTTCTTGCTTTGGTTATTTTGTGTTTATTTCCCTAGAATTTCTGAGTTTGTTGAGTTTAGGCCTTTCACTAAGTGTTGGGATTTGATACTATTTTGTGTAATATATTTTCCTGTCTCCTTCAAATTTTCAACTACATAAATGTTGGATGACTTAAATTGTCCTACTAGTTACTGAGGTACTTTTTCTTCCTTCCTTCCTTCCTTCCTTCTTTCTTTCTCTCTCTGTTCTTCTTTCTTTTTCTTTTTCTTTTTCTTTCTCTTTCTTTCTTTCTTTCTTTCTTTCTTTCTTTCTTTCTTTCTCTCTTTCTTTCTTTCTTTCTTTCTTTCTCCTTCCTTCCTTCCTTCCTTCCACCTACCTACTTTCTTTCTCTTTCTTCTTTCT